>NC_090745.1:52063164-52085664 GCF_036898095.1 Palaemon carinicauda | reverse complement strand
ATGGAAAGGGTTACTTTTAAAGAGGCTCGTAAAAGAGCTCTTGAAAAGCAGATAAGACCTGGGCAACCTTTTTCAATGGTTCTGAAGAAAAACTTGCCAAACCACACAGACGAATAGTATATCTCTACTTCTAAGATAATGAAACAAATGAAAGTAGTTAAAGAGGTTGAAAGTCCCATCGAAAATCTATATCCAGAAATTTTAGAAAAATCAAAACAGATACTTAAAGATCTGAAAGTTATTCAAAAGTGAACTACTGCGATTCTTAGCAATAGTACAAACTTCTCTCAGGATGTTTCCTTGCCTAATCTGATGGAGGTTCCACTTGAAACCAGTTTACCTGGTGAACCTGTAGTGGGGAAGGTGCAAAAACCTGACAGATCACAACCTTTTAATCGAAAAAGAGAGAGACTTCCATCTCTCTCGCCTCCTACCATAAGAAACAATTAAAGTCACGACTTCAAATAAATATGATATCTTGTCTGCTGATGTTTCTGATCAACTAGAAGGTAAATTGAACCAATCAGAAATTCAAGTTGAGGTCCACCATCCTCCTCAACAATTAGATAAAAAGGACACAAAGAAAAAGAGGAACATAAAACCCACTATATCAAGATCCTCTCTAGAGATACCACTGGGAAATATTGTTAGATCAAATATTGCCAATGGGAAGACTTCATCTAAGGTGTCTTCCAAAAAATAAACCATAGTTTTTTTCCTCCATTCTGCAATGGAATTGCCAGGGTTTTAGGGTGAAATATGAAGAACTCAGGCTCCTCATATGTGAGCACTCCCCTATAACTGTATGTCTACAAGAAAGCAAGTTCGATGGTAATACTTCTTGTCCTCGAGAGTATGTTAGCTATAGGACACCATATGATCAACGAGCAGGGAGCCATGGGGGAAGTCATATATACGTTTGTCGAGATGTTCCCCAAATATCTTTGTCTATCTGTACCCCTCTGCAGGCAGTGTTTGTACAGATTGATATAGGAGAAAATACACAATCTGTTCTCTTTACTTGCCTGCAAATGATAACATCTCATATGATAATATAGTAGAGGTGAATAAATAACTCCCACAACCTTTTTTCTTACTAGGTGATCTTAATAGTAGACATCCTTTATGGGGTGATGTTTTGGCAAACGCAAGGGGTAGTACTATATCATCAATTTTGGAGAATGAAGATGTCGGACTCCTTAATACAGGAGAGCCCACACATTTTCAGGTTCAGACAGGTACCTTGTCCTGCATTGACCTATCAGTTGCAAGCTCTAACTGTCTTCTCGATTTTAATTGGAGAACATTAGATGATTGGCATACTAGTGATCATGCACCAATCATTATAAACACCAACAATGGTCCACCTTTACAGAGATCGCCTCGATGGAATCTTGATAAGGCGGACTGGATAGATTTCGGGAGTTAAGTGAAATTTATGGAAGTGCAGAACAGTTTGAAAGTGTTGATGATGCCATAGACTTACTAAATGGAATTCTTCACACAGCAGGAGTCAATTCCATTCCCAAAACAACAGAGATATTCAGACGACGACCAGTCCCCCCTGATGGTCATCAGAACTAACTGCCCTGCACAGAGCCACAAGAAAGTCTTTAACTCGATTGCGCATGTGCCGTACTGTGGAAAATTTAGTCATATACAAGAAATGTAGAGCACAGTTCTGTCGTGCCATGAAAGAAGCTAGCCGCCAGTCTTGGATGTAATTTGTTTCCTCCACCAAGAGTAGAACACCAACATCATCTGTGTGGAGGAGAAGTAAAAAAGGTAGCAGTCAAATTCACCCCCAAACCCACCACCAGGTAAATGGCCATTATATGACTGGAGCAACCAAAGTTAGCAATGTCCTGGCTGACCGTTTTTTCAAATGTATCGTGCAAGTGTGAAGCTGCTCCTGGTCACCAGTGTAGGAGCATTGAAGAAAAGAAAGTTTTAAATTTCGCAACAAGAAAGCATGTGTCATACAATTCTCCTTTTACTGAAAGAGAACTTGATTCTGCTCCTGCTACATGTAACGATACAGCCCTTGGTTCCAATGGAATTCCACATGCAATGATTAAACATGTACATTTTAATACAAAGTTATTTATTTTGAGCATTTTTAATAGAATATGGCATGATCATAGTTAATCATGTGTTTGGAACTAGCCATTATTTTAGCCTTTTTAAACCCGGTAAGGAGAAGTTTTTAGGAGGTAATTATAGGCCAATTGCATTGACATCTTGTTTGTGCAAAATCATGGAGAAGATGGGTCAATGTAAGACTGATGTGGTACCTTGAAAAGAAGGGTATTTTATCACCCATTCAATGTAGATTCAGAAAAATAACACTCAACTGATGTGCTGATATGACTTGAGTCCTCCATTTGTGAAGCCATTGCTTCCAAACAGCACCACGTGACAGTCTTTTTTGATCTTGAAAAGGCATATGATACACATGGAGATATGGTATACTTAAAAGAATCCGTGAGTTTGGATTAAGAGGAGAGCTACCGCTATTTATTCAGTCATTTCTTTCATATAGAGTTTGCCAAGTGAGAGTTAGGGAAACTCTATTAGAGAGTAAATGCCAGGAAGAAGGAGTTCTCAGGGTAGTGTGCTGAGTGTAACCCTTTTTGCACTAGCAATTAATGGAATATCCTCAGTCATTCCCCGGGATGTTCTCCCAACATTATTTGTGGATGATCTCTCTATTTCATTTGCTGGAGCTAGAATGGCAATGGTTGAGAAAAAAATCCAACTCTCTATTGATAAAATTATACAGTGGGCCGATATGAATGGATTTAAGTTCTCGACAAGTAAAACTACAATTGTCCATTTCTGTCGTATCCGGGGGAGTACATCCAGCCCCGGATATATGCATCAAAGGTCAACGGATCCTCTGTGCAAGTAAAGCTAAATTTTAGGGTTGATATTTGATTGTAGGCTTACATGGGTTTCTCACTTAAAAGCATTAAAAGCTAAATGTCTTGAGGCTCTGCATCTTTTAAAAGTATTGTCCCATACATCATGGGTGGGGGGGGGGAGGACGGCAATACTACTTTTTAAAATTATACGAAGCCTTGATTTTTCCAAAATTAGTTATGGATGGGAAATATACCTCCTCAACCACCCCAAGCCAGTTAAAAATATTAGCTTATATACATCATGCTGGTATTAGATTGTCCACAGGAGCGTTTAGAACCTCACCTATCACAAGTCTCCTTGTTGATGCTGGGGAGTTGCCTCAAGACCTTTACCGAATGTCCTCTATTATTCGGTATTGGTTTAGATTGCAAAGACTTCCTAATTCTTCAGCCTTTCAGACTGCAAGCCTTGTAAGGTACGCAACATACTTTGAGTTGCTCCTAAAATCTCCTCAACCTTTTGGGTTTCGGGGTGGAAACAATTATTAAACTATCTGGATATAATTAGAATTAAGGTGCTTCCATTCAAGGTATCATCAATGCCGCCATGGAAATTACCAGAGATATGTTTTTGTAAATACTTTATTGGCGTTAAGAAGAATATGACTGACTTAGAATCCAGGTCTCTTTTTATGAAACATTTGCAGAACATTGAGGATCAACTTTTATTTACAGTATACAGTGAACCCTCGCTACTTCGCGGTTCGACCATCGCGGATTCACCACTTCGCGGATTTTTTTTCATAACCCATGTATATACATATATCGCGGATTTTCCAGAAATATAGAAAATGCCGTGATGTGACCGATGGTGCGAGATTGGAGAAAGTAAGGAAAATTGAATCGTGACTGATTTTCAATATAAATGAAACTTTGAGGAGCAACAAAGATATCATTTGTTAGAGAGATAGAGAGAGGTAAGGAATGGGAGGTAGTGAAAAGTAGCCCACAGAGAGAGAGAGAGAGAGAGAGAGAGAGAGAGAGAGAGAGAGAGAGAGAGAGAGAGAGAGAGAGAGAGAGGAGTGAGAGATAGAGGGGGGTTTTAAATGTAATAAACAAAAAAATTTGATAGGTTATAACACATTGGTGCTTATGTGATATCAACTGTATACTGTAGACGTTTGAATAAGTTAAGAAATGGTATAAATGATACTTTGTTAGTGTATTCGTACACACTCAAGAGCGGCAGCTAGATGACAGCTGATCTAATCACAGTCAAAAGTAAAAAAAAAAAAAAGTCAACAATACTCGATTTTTAAAACAAACCCGAAATTTAAAAACCAAAAGTACTCGCTTTCTTAATGTGCAATTAACTATTTAAAGAGTGGCAATTTTCTAGAATAAAATGATATTTCCCAAAAAATAGTGGTTTGCTGATGAAATCGGATGCCGTATTTTTAGCTATGATTGAAATGGATGTAGACTCGGCCTAATTATTTCGTTTCGTATTTAATTGACACTAAGAAAACTAATTTTAGTTTCATCATCTAAATGTAAGTACAGTATTGTATAACACGAAGAGAGAGAGAGAGAGAGAGAGAGAGAGAGAGAGAGAGAGAGAGAGAGAGAGAGAGAGAGAGAGAGAGAGAATCAGCTGTTGTACTCAAATGGCGTGTTTTTGTTTCGTGAGAATTTCATCGCCACAACTTTAACAACATACTGTACTGAACTTTACAGTATTATACAGACTACTGTAATATGATAAAGTAAAATATTTGTAATCTATTTTATATGAAATGGGGCTATTTTTTTTTTGTTTAAATTTACATTTACGTATGTAAAACAACTCTCTCTCTCTCTCTCTCTCTCTCTCTCTCCTCTCCTCTCTCTCTCTCTCTCCTCTCTCTCTCCTCTCTCTTTCTCTCTCTCTCTCTTCTCTCTCCTCTCTCTCTCTCTCTCTCGTAGATTGTTTTCCTGCTTTGCTACGTATGTATGATTTTATATAGATACGGTAAATAATATTTGTAATAACATATTTTATTAAAGCTTTTACTGTAATATCATATTTATCACTTTCATCATGCGCGTTAAATTCCTTAGTTTGTTTACTGAGCGTACTTTATGACGCCGTCGTTTTAGAAAAACATTTCATTTGGAAGTCCTAAGAAAAATTAAGTAAAACATTAGTAATAACCAAATCAACATACTGTACTGAATAATCAATATAATCGATGCAGAAACTAACCTATACACAGATGTGTAAATGCGTTTGTTTCTTCATTATAATCAGAGATAAACGTAAACAAAACATTGGTTGCCATTTTTTTATCGTGGTTTTTGGCGTGTTTAGGAAACGCATGATATAAAGTCGCCCTTAATATTTGTGCCTGTTTTAGTTTAGGGTACGTTAGTACGTGCATTAAGTGTTCTGTAGATTAATGGGTAGTTTGTTAACAGTACTACGTACAAGGAAGGTTTTAAAAGTCTGAATATACATGTTAAATATATAGGTAAATATGGTGTCACTACTTCGCCGGATTTTCACCTATCGCTGCCGGGTTTGGAACCTATCTACCCGCGATAAACGAGGGTTCACTGTAATGATGGCTCCAAATCTGATGCTGATGTTGGATTTGGAGTACATAGTAAAGATTTTAATTGTAGAGGTGCACTTCCTCTAACAGCTTCCATATTCACTGCCAAACTGTATGGCATACTAACCGCTATTGAGAAAATAGCTTTGGAAAAGGACGGTAATTTTACAATTTTTAGTGATGCAAGGAGTCTTCGTCAAGCTTTAGAAGTTTTTAATTCTAGTAACCCTCCAGTTTTTTAGATTTTAGAATGGCTTTTTATCATTGGACGGAGAGGTATAATGGTTCGATTTTGTTGGGTTCCAGCACATGTAGGTGTGTGTGTGGGAATGAGAAGGCAGATTCATTTGCAAAGAATGCAGCATCAGAGTTGGTACCAAGAAGGTATCCCATTCCCTGTAGTGATTTCCTACCTTACATCAAGAAATTGGTTTGTAATAAATGGCAACAACACTGGGATAGTCTAGATGGCAATAAAATGAGAGAAGTAACAAATATCATATCACCTTGAAGGTATAACATGATACCCCGAAAATGGGAGACGACTCTTTGTCGTTTCCGTATTGGTCGCATACGGTTGACATAAATTTTTGCCTAAGGCCAACACCAACCTTATTGCGAGGATTGTTCAGTATCTTTAAGAGTGAGGCATTTCTCGACCGAATGCCCTAATTATAATAATTTAAGAAATAGATATCTGTTTGAGGCTCGAGGTGAGGATGGCAGGTTCATCCTTGCTTAGATTCTTGGACATGTGTTCTACTTTGCGAGCGACATTTTTAGATTTATTTCAGAAGCAGGTCTTCTGAAAACTATTTAACTATTGTAATGACTTCCTAACTTTTATGGTTTTAATTGAATTCTTTTATTTTTCATATATAATAATGCTATTGGCATCTGTGACCTTAGATGTCAGGATGCCAGAAAACTTTCAATCAATCAATCAATTATTAATGAGTACAGCAAGACTGAGATGATTGACCCTAGGAAGCACTGTTGTACAGTCAGGGAAAAGAGGAGCGTGAGCACGAATGTTGCGTTGCACAGAAATCATTACCTAGAGAACCTAGAGAACTAAACTAGAATTTGCAAAAAAAAAAAAAAAAAAAAACACATTATTTCAAATATTTAACTGATCTCAATATGCATATGAGCAATATCACAAACTTAGAATCTGCAAACATAAAGGGATAACTATATTTAAGGACATGATTTCGTGCCTCCCTCTTATCTCATTCTTGTAGCTTGAATTTGTTCCGTAACTGGACTACAAACCTATGCTATTTAATAGGGGTATTACTTTCAGTGAAGCTGAGAAGACGAGCTATTAAAATTTATTAAGGGTTGACTACCCATCCCGGTAGTTAGCGAGGGGTGGTAGGGGGGTTAGCTAGTACCCTCTCACTCACACCTGTGACTGTGCTTCACTTTGCTTTTGGCTCGGATGAGAACAGTTGTTGCCGCTCTTCCTCCCCACCCTTATTTTGGACTACCATTAATCATTACTTTCTGTCTTTTTCTTCTCAGTGTGTGTGTGTGTGTGTCTGAGCCTTCCTGCCGGCCATGTGTACCTGCCCTGGTCCTGAAGGCTGCACCTGCAGTACTTTTATGTCTGCAGAGGACACCGATCCTCACCGTCTATGCCTAGCATTTTGGGGGCAATGTTGTGACGAAAGCAATAAATGTACTGGATGTTGGGAGTGGTCTGCCTTCCAGTGGGAAAGATATGGGCGTTGACAAAAGAAGGCCAAATGGGTATCTTCTCCTTCGAAGGTTCTTTCCAAGCAGAATAAACCTATGCCTTCTTCTTCCACTTCCCGACCTTCCTCTGAAGCTCCTGCTCGAACGGTTTCCTCCAAGGAACCATCAAGTTGTAACGTAAGCTGCTTAAGCCCTGGACAATCCCGGTTCTGGAAAGACAGTATTGCTTCCCCTAGTGAAGCAGCCTCGTCTTTCCCCCGAAGGAGTCCTTGTCTTTCTCTTTATTTTTACAGGTCTGTCCATCCTTGGGTTTGCCTGGCGCTCGTTCCAGGAGGCTCTGCTGCAGCTGATTCATCCGGCGGCTGAGCTGAGCGTTCGTCAGCATTGGATGTTGACTAGTTGTCCTTAATCGATATTGTGGTGTCGGAGGACTTGTCTGGTGCCCTGCCAGCAGACTCCTCATGTATCGTCATCTGCTTCTTTCGCCGCCGCTGAGGATGGCACTCCCCCCATTGCTAACCATTCTTTGGGGGTGGAGCAAAGTCCAAGGCATGTCTTTCCTGCGAGTTTTCCCTCCTCTCGTTCGTGAGAAAGGCCACTCATAGAGACTCTTCTTTGGATGCCTGCTGCTGATCCTCCTGCCCCGGAGGACTTTGTCACCGTAATCGTAGACCCTGCCGCTCTTGCCGCCCTCTTTGCTTAAGAAGGAATCCTTCACCATCAGTAAACAAAAAACAAAATAACAAAGTAGGCCAAAATGGTCCTTTAAAGCAAGAAGACTGTATTCCACTGCTAAACCGATTCAACACACTTGCCACAGACAGTGCCAGCAAGGTTATAGAAAACAGGAGAAATAGAGATGGTTGATCTCGAACTCCATAAATCAAAATGTGTGAGCAAGGAAAGAGTAATTGAAGGTACAACACCACCCAGACCCCAAAACCAAATAATATAGAATTTATACCTGATGCAATTGAAATGGATACCGAAAAATTGCTAGAACTCCCAACCTCTGGATCCGAACCTAACACAGTCAATAACCAGATCACTAAACAACTGATAAACATTGAAGTCCATAGGAATCCCAAAGACCCTCAAGGAAGTGAAAGCAAGTCAAATAATAATGCACCCATTAAAGAAATAAGCCCTTCTCCAGTTTTAGGTATGACTGGAAAACTAATGCTTTCACATAAAACAATGTCAGAAAATACAACACACAAAGTTTCATGTGGTTGTAACGATTGCTTCATGGCAGAATTCAATGACCCTAAAAATCTAAATGTACATAATATGAATAATAGATAATTTTACTAAGAACAAAAATGTAAACCAGTATGGCAAATTAGAAAGCCACAATGCTGGTTGTATGTGCGTTGACCATCTAATAAAGAAACGTGCATCAGGCACCCTCCAATTTTAAAAATTTATAGAAAAACTTAATCTTAATCCAAATGGCACTCAGGAAGCAAATACAAACAAGGGTAAAACCCAAGGAGCCATACCCAAAGAACCAAATCTTCGATTAAAAAAACTACAACTAGCGTAGTTAAGCAGAAACCCGTCTCCAACAGAATAAGCAGAAATAGTGCCTTACGCAGTGGAAATTTATCTTCATTGCCGTAATGTTCAGCCCTTACATAATTCAGTGGAATATTAATGGTCTTAAAACCTGTTTACATCTAGGGGAAATCCAAAGACTATTGAAAAATTATAACCCTCTTGCAATATGCTTACAATATACCAATGATACTGTTCCTTCAATAGGAAACTACAATTTAGCATCTCGCTCAATCCCTTCTCCCAATACTTTAGGGACTGCAGTATACGTTCATAATAAAGTAACTTATGATGCTTTATTATTCAACACATCAGAATTTCAATTATCTGGAGTTAGATTACATCTAAATAACAACTTTAATATCTATAATATGTATAATCACAACCCTCTTGCAACTATGATATACAAAATCTACTTAAAGTACTCCCAAAAATGCAAGAGGATATACTATTACTAGGAGACTTCAACTCCCATAACTCCATCTGGGACACCAATTGTGTTGATGTTGACATAAATGGTTCAAAGGTTGAACAGATGATGAATGATCATAACCTCTGTATATTAAGTAAGGCAGGGAGTAGCACTTACTATTCAAAAGCTCATGGAACTTATTCGTCAGTAGATTTAACTCTGTTCCAATAATATTGTTGATAGGTTCGAATGGAATGTCTTAGATACATGTTTACCAGTGATCAATTTCCTATTTTGATTACCATATGACATACACCAACTTCTCCGATTCAACAATATAATACAAATAAAGCTGATTGGGATGAGTTCAAGTTTTACACTAAGCAAGGGCCTCCCTTTGATTACTCCCTAGATCATGATAAAACAAATGATGACCTTGTGAATTTTATCACACAAGCGGCTGATAAATCGATACCTCTGACTGGCACCCGACAGTTAAAACATTCAGTCCTATGGTGGTCAGAGACATTAACCCAGCTTATAAATGAAAAGCATGCAGTTGGAAGAAAATTAGAAACCCTAAATAAAAGATTCAAACATTTGAGCACTGGTCCCCTAATGTTAGGGAGTAAAATAAACAAACTGGTTGACATAGCAATAGAAATTAGTGTGTTGAAACCGTATTTTAATGAGGTTTCTGCTGAATTTAGAAAGGAAGTAAAGGCAAGATAATTTCATGGCAAAAATACATGTCAAGCATATGAGATAATACTTCTATGCAGAAGGTGTGGCAGAAGTTTCGGAAGATTAATGGTTCTTACAGCAAACCCGCGAGAGACACATTAATGCATAACAGCTCGTTAATACATGATACTCAGACAATCTCTAATATTATCGGCCGTAATATTAAAAATATAAGCAGCATTGATAATTTAGATATCAACTTTTGAGCCATTAAAAGAAGAGAAGAAGCAACACCATTGAACTTTGATACTATGGAGGATATCTATTGCAATAAAAGATTTACTGAAGAGGCGTTGGAATTTGCCTTATCTAATTGTAGGTCAATAGCTCCCGGTAAAGATAAGATAAATTTCGATATGATTAGAAATCTAGCCCCTTTAGCTAAAGCATATCTATTGGATTTTTACAAACGTCTTTGGACCAAACACCTATTTCCAAAGGCATGGAAACATGCAATAGTAATATCAATAGTAAAGGCTGGGAAAGATCCAAGTAATCCAAACAAATTACAGACCAATTTCATTAACCAGTTGCATATGTAAATTATTGGAAAAAACGGTAAGTTATAGACTAAATTGGTGTTTACTCCGCAATAATATTCTATCAACTTCTCAATTTGGCTCACAATCAGAACGATCTTCTTTGGATTCACTTTCACACTTAGAAAATTATATACGTAGAGGCTTTGAACGAAAACAGATCACAAAAGCCATATTTTTTTATATTCAAAAGGCATATGATACAACGTGGAGACACTCGATACTAAAATCCTTACATCAGAATGGTTTTCAAGGACACCTTCCTATTTTATTAGAAATTTTATTGGTGGAAGAACGTTTCAAACTCATATTGATAACATTTACTCCGAATCTTTTAATCTTGACAGTGGTGTACCGCAAGGCAGGGTTTAAAGCGGGACTCTTTTTGAATTGGCAATTAATGACATTGTTAATCAAATGCCATAAGGAGTGCAAAGTAGTCTGTATGTAGATGACTTTGCAATTTACTATTCCTCTAATAGCCTGCGTCATTTACAAAGAATTCTAAATAGTGCCACTAGAAAAATACTAGCATGGACTACATCTGTTGGTTTTAGACTTTTGGCAGAAAAAACTCAAGCCATAATGTTTTATAAAAATAGTAGACGGAAGCAGAACCAAGATATCAATCTAACATTGGGCAACATACAAATCCAATTTCAAGATAAGGTAAAGTTTTTGGGACTAATTTTTGACACCCATTTGAATTGGATAGCACATGTATCACATATCAAATCCAAATGTAACAGTGCTCTTAATTTAATGAGGAAATTATCTCGCACAACATGGGGTGCAAGGAGATCAACTTTACTAATGATATATAAAGCATCAGTATTATCAAGAATTGATTATGGTAGCCCAATATATGGATCAGGATCAGAAGCAACTTTGAAATCTTTAGATCCAATACACACTTGAGGCCTGAGAATTTGTAGTGGAGCATTTAGATCATCCGCAAATCTCTCAGTTGTATGTGAAATTGGGGAACCCCCTTTGTCTTTGCATCAGGATTTTGTAACAATGCGGAGTGCATTGAAAATTTTATCCACTAATTCTCCAATAAAAAACGTTTTTTAATGAGAGAGATATATTTATAAACAACCATGAACCACCATTCCCAATTAGGGCAAACAGACCGTTACAACCAACAAACATTAAAGTGAATCTTATCCAACCATCTTTATTTCTCCCACCTTGGATTATGACAAGGACAAGAATCTGTTCTCATCTCTTTTATTTATCAAAAATATTCACTTATACTCCGAGTCACCACAAGCAAATTACCATAGAACATATTCAAAGAAAAGGTCCTCGCTATGCCATATATACTGATGGTTCTAAATCCTCAATGAGTGCTGGATGTGCTGCTGTATCTTTAGATAGAACACAATAATTATCGTTGCCAAAAGAATCATCAGTATTTACATCAAAGTTATATACCATTTTACAAGCAATCAATATAATTAAAACAATTGAAGCTATAAAGAATTTTAAATTTGTCATCTATTCAGATTCTTGAAGTGCCATAATAGCCCTTAAAAACTATACTCATAGGAACCACTTGATCCTAAGAATTAAAGATCTTGTAAGTAAATTATCTTTTCAGTGTGTAAGTGTCAAGTTATGCTGGATACCGGCTCATGTTGGAGTTGTTGGTAATGAAAAGGCGGATGCTGCTGCTAAAGATGCCTTTAAATTACCACAACAATACATTGACCTCCCAGTTGGAGATTTTATTATATTATTAAGGCATTTCATATTTGAAAAATGGCAGAATATTTGGAATAACGTACCAGAAAATAATAAATTAAGGCAAATTAAACCGAAGGTTGCTCCTTGGGATTCCTCAATATAAAATAACAAAAGAACTGAAGTAATTTTAACCAGATTACGAATTGGGCACTCGAGATTGACCCATGAATTTTTAATGAGTACACCTCACGGCACTGTTCCAATGTGCAGTGAGTGTGATACTTTTTTATCTATTAAACATATTTTCGGTTTGTAAAGTTTTTCAGCGAGAGAGAGAGAGAGAGAGAGAGAGAGAGAGAGAGAGAGAGAGAGATGTTTTGGTCAGAAAACGTTTTCTGACATTTCAACTGAATCAAGTAGTTTTTCTGTTTCTAGAATTTTAACTTTTTTAAGGAATTCACTTATTATTGATAGAATCTAAATTTTTACCTAAGATTTTTGTTATTACTAATTCTTTTTAAATTTCATAGGTTTAATATACTGTATAGTTAATTCTTTTTATCACTCAGATTTCATTATATATATATATATATATATATGTGTGTGTGTGTGTGTATGTATGTATGTATGTATATATATATATATATATATATTTGTGTGTATATATATATATATATATATATTGTGTGTATATATATATATATATATATAATTTATGTGTGTATATATATATTATATATATATACATATATATACATATATATATATATATATATATATGTATGTATGTATTTTTCCCTATTGAAGCCCTTGGGCTTTTAGCATCTTGCTTTTCTAACTAGGGTTGTAACTTGGCTAGTAATAATAATAAATATATATATATATATATAGATATATATATATATATATATATGTATATGTATATGTGTGGATATGTGCATATATATATATATATATATAATTGTGGATATGTGCATATATATATATATATATATATATTATATATATATATATATGTATATGTATATGTGTGGATATGTGCATATATATATATATATATATATATTTATATGTATATGTATATGTATGTATATATATGTATATGTATGTATATATATGTATATGTGTGTATATATATATATATATATATATATGTATATATATGTGTGTATATATATATATATGTATATATATAATTATATATATATTATATATAATTATATATATAATTATATATATAATTACGTATATATAATTATATATATAATTATATATATATATATATATATATAATTATATATATAATTATATAATTATAAATATATATAATTATATATATATTATATACATATAATATATATATATATATATATATATATATTTATATGATTATATAATTATATATTATATATTATATATTATATATTATATATTATATATTATATATTATATATTATATATTATATATTTATATATATATATATATATATATATATATATATATATATATATCCATTCATCCATCTATTCACCCATATTTAAAATATTTAAAGATATATAAGTATACACAGTATATACATACAGTATATGTATATATTTATTTTTTTTTCCTTATATATTAAATTTTGATAATCTTATAACTCTTTATATCCCGATTTTATTTTGGGCCAGCTTGTGAGAGTCAAGCTTGACTCATTGGTCTGGTAAAACTCCTTTCTTTAATAATAATAAATTCACCATCAGTATAGAGAGGCCTGTTGGGTTCGTCAACCTCCTCATCCTGGCTTGTTTGGTTCCTGAACTTCACCTGTTGTTCTGGTCTCACCTGCTCGTCAACGAACCTCGCTTCGTGACTCCCCTCCAACTTCTCCAGTGGATGTTTGCACTTCCAAAGGGTACATCACTTCACCAACTCATTGTTCCCCTGCTCGCTGACCTCTGTACACCAATCATCCACTAGCCGATCTCCTCCTCAGCGTTCACCTGCTTGTCAGGCACTTGCTCGCCACCCTTTTGCTTGCCCTGCGACTGCTCGCAGATCATCTTCTTTGGGATCTTCTCCATCTCGACGATCTCAGGATCGCAGTTCGCTGACTTTCCGGTCCTTTGACCGCAAATCACTATTGCATAATCATACGACTTTTCCAGCGTCGCCAATGCAGCTGTCCCCGGCTCGTAAACCCTGCTATATGCCGGAGCATTCGTTATGGCCTTGCTCACCCGCGACTTGTCGATTGCCTGCTCGTCGATCGCCAACGCTTCATCCATCCTCTCGTTGGGTGTCAACGGTGGGCCCAGCGACAGCTCATCAGCGACTGGCAACCCGTCAACACTCACCAACGCGTCAACGTTCTCCAGCGCACCATCACTTAGCATCAACACTTCAGCGTCCAGCAATGCGGCAGTGCTTGCCAATCTTCAGTGCACATCAGTGCACCAGCATTCGCTATCGCGTCAGCAACCTTCGGTTGCTCCCAAGGTGAGTAGTCACCATTGGCCACGCGCTGACTGCCAGCCATTGCTCCCAATCAGGAGGAGCACAAAGGTAAGAGTCTTACCAGGCTTTCCCCACAAAGAACTTTGTTTTTTTCA
Organism: Palaemon carinicauda; assembly: GCF_036898095.1. Classification (NCBI taxonomy): domain Eukaryota; kingdom Metazoa; phylum Arthropoda; class Malacostraca; order Decapoda; family Palaemonidae; genus Palaemon; species Palaemon carinicauda. The sequence goes on along the minus strand of NC_090745.1, from coordinate 52,070,969 downwards.
CCCAGGAATTGCAAGATTCCCCCACACCGCTCACCATCGCCCTTTTCCCCTCCTCACAAACGCATAACAACGTGACTGCCGCAGAAGTAGGAAAAGGGCAATCTGCAGGTATTCAAGATAGCAAAGCTGTCTTCCCCAAGGAAGAAATCAATATCCCTGCATTCGACGTTACTGAAGTCTTCCTCTTCGGACATGAAGACTCATCTTCGATCCCTTCAGAGAAGCTCTCAGGCAGCGCCTTCATCAGCAGACAAACGTAGTTTGGAGCTTTGGTCAGGGCGGTGACACAGGCCTTCGGGCCAGGTATGGTTTCTTCACGCCCTGCGGAGCTCCCAGGGTTTCCCTGGAGAAGCCTGATGTCTTCATCCCCAAAGCAAAGAACCGTGCTTTCGTCTCCCCTGAAGAGAAAAAGAGGGGCTCTAAATGTCATCACACTACCAAGGGTAAAGGTGACTCCAATCAGGTCTTCGAGGGTAGAGGCTAACGTCGTTGTTGCCTCTCCGTCACGAACTCTTGCTATTTTATAACCCCCGTCAAGAGGCACCTGTACAGAAGAGCCTTTGTCAGATTCTCCCTGGCCGTCCCCGACGGAGGAAGCCCAACAAGACTAGGGTCACAGCCTCGGAACCCATAGAGGTTTCCAGCTTTCCCTCTATGAGTGTCCGGCAGGTCATTCCATCGAGACCTTCTCTTTTGGAGACCTTTTTCCATCCTAGGAGGGAACCAAATCCTCGTCTAGGATTCTGAGACCAGCAGAAGCGGTCAGACCTTTAGTCAGCCAACCCAGTATCGACCAGGTGAGATCTCGGCGGTGGACAATGAAGAACACACTGCCAGTCCCATATCGGAAGGGGACCAGAGGGAGTCATAGCATGCCTTTTGGCAGGTTCTGGCTTCCATAAGGGCCCTTAATGGGTTGACAGACCGGGAGATGGCGCCTTGTGAGGGTAAAGGCATGGTCTTGGACAAGCCCCGCTCTACACTTCTTCTCCACCACTCTCTAGGGGAGTTGACGGAGAAGGTCTCGCTGGAGAGGCTTTAGGTTGTCAGGTTGTTTTCTTGGCTGCAGAGATCCTGAACCAAGAGAAGGTGGTGAAATATGCCATGCAGGCTACTTTGTGGCTGGATCTTTGGTTGGGACCCATAGGTATCCTTTTCTATAGACGAGGATTTTTTCAAAGAAAGTACCAGGAGGGTGATGGATACCTATCTTCTCTCGGGTACCTGGACCATCGAGTTCCTGGCCCACCAAATAGGGTACTTGTGGCTCGACATCACCCTGAAGCGAAGGGACTCGGTAGCAGAGAGATTCCATCACCAGGTCCCTAACGCCAAGATCGCAAGGCTCCGGAATTCCTCTCTGGAGGGTTCCTCCTTGTTTGAACCTAAGGACATCGAGCAGGCTGCAGAGAGATGGAGGAAGTCTTACCAAGACTCCCTCCTCTATAGGGCCTTGACATTTCCTCCCTACAGACCCCCAGCTCCTTCGCAGTCCAACCAGTCAAATCTTTGACCAGCAAAACAGCAGCCTAAGAAAAGGTGTCTTAAGAAGCCCTTTCCTATCAAGGACAGGAAAGACACCAAGTTCTCCTGTGGAGGAAGACGGCCTAGAGATGGCTGCTGTGGGCGCAAACGCTAGGGTATGCAATCCTCCTGCTTGCTCACCAGTAGGGGGATGCCTACAAAGTTTCTGGGACAGGTGGAATCAGATCGGGCCCGAACCTGTGACGATCTCCGTGATTCATTCAGTGTATTCAGTTCATTTCATGTCTCCCTCCACTGATCAAGACTTCAGCGACGATAAACTTCTTTGTGATAGGATCAGCAAGGGATTGGTCTTGGGCCGAAGATCAGACCATTTTGGAGAAGGGCGTCCTCCAGGAAGTCCTCGACCACTCCCCAGGCTTTTTCAGTCGACTCTTTTTTAGTGAAAAGGCATCTGAAGGCTGGAGACCAGTCATTGACCTCTCGGCTCTGAGCAAGTTTTTCGAACAGACATCGTTCAGCATGGAGACGGCAGACACGGTCAGACAAGTGGTAAGACCACAAGACTTTATATGTAGACTGGACCAGAAAGACACATACTTCCAGATCCCAATCCATTCGTCTTCAAGGAAGTATCTGAGATTCAGACTAGACGGCAAGAAATACTAGTTCAAGGTGCTGTACTTTGGTTTTTCTGCAGCACCCCAGGTCTTCACGAGAGTGTTCTCCCTAGTGTCTTCCTTGGCTCAGCGAATTGATTGGCATATTGAGGTAGTATGTTGGCAAGGGCACCAGCCACCTGTTGAGATACTACCGCTAGATAGTTAAAGGGTCCTTTGACTAGCCAGATAGTACTACATTGGATCCTTCTCTCTGGTTACGGTTCATTTTCCCTTTTGCCTACACATACACGAATAGTCTGGCTTATTCTTTACATATTCTCCTCTGTCCTCATACACCTGACAACACTGAGATTATCAAACAATTCTCCTTCACCTAAGGGGTTAACTACTGCACTGTAATTGTTCAGTGGCTACTTTCCTTTTGGTAAGGGTAGAAGAGACGCTTCAGCTATGGTAAGCAGCTCTTGTAGGAGAAGGATACTTGAAAATCAAAACATTGTTCCCTAGTTTTGGGTAGTGCCATAGCCTCTGTACCATGGCCTTCCACTGTCTTGGGTTAGAGTTCTTATGCTTAAGGGTACACTCAGGCAGACAATTCTATCGTATTTCTCTTCCTCATGTTTTCTTAGTGTTTATAATTTATATAGGAAATGTTTATTTTGTTGTTTTTACTGTTCTTAAAATATTTTATTTTAACTTGTTTCCTTCTCTCAATGGGCTATATTCCCTGTTGGAGCCCCAGGGCTTATAGCATCTTGCTTTTCCAACTGGTGTTGTAGCTTAGCAAGTAATAATAATAATAATAATAATAATAATGATAATGATGATGATGACGACGATGATTATTGATCTCCCACATTACCTGGATGACTCTGATTTTAACAGACTTGGTGGCAACCCTTCTTTAGCACAGAGACAAACTTCTGAGGATTTGCTAAGACATGGGTTTTATGGTAAATATCGAGAAGTCATCTCTGCTTCCCACTCAAAGACTGGTATACATAGGAATTATTATACAGTCAGCGCGGATCACTCTGTCCGGGCAGCATCCACCGTGCATTCATTTTGGTCCCCCCCCCCCATATATACACAATACACAATATAAATCAATAAAAATTTAATTGAACACACCAATATCCCTGCTACTTGTCTATAGGGTAGCCTTTCCTCTTCTTGACCTCCAAAAGTCGTTGAGGAACGCTATCTGCTAAATTCTGAAGAATTTCTGCAGGTATTTCAGCCCACACCTTATGGAGCGCTGCCTCGAGAAGTCACGTTTGTCGTCACTTCTTTACGAAGGCGGGCTTTAACTATGGCCCAAAGGTTCTCAATGGGCGAAATATCAGGACTTTGACCTGGCCAACCAGGAATATAGTTTACTTCGCTATTTTTAAGCCACTTTTTCACTTTTTTAGCCTTTTGGCAAGGAGCACAGTCCTGCTGAAAAATTTCAGCTCCTGTAGCCGCAAAACAATCCGCTAAATTGTCTTTCAAAATGTTCAAATAGCGGTCAGCATTAACCGTTATGCCTTTAGGCAAAACAACAAGGCTTGGGGCACCACCGTAGGCAAACGAACCCCAGACCATAAGCGATGCTGGGTGCTTAACTGTCTTGGCCATGAGATTAGGCTTAAGAGGATCTGACCTCTTTCGCCTCCACACTTTTTTCCCGGTCGTCTCACTCACACAAAAGGTCGCTTCGTCACTCCACAAGACACTTCGCCACTGCTCCAAGGTCCAATCCTTGTATGTCTTGGCAAAAGCAACCCTCCTCTTCCTTTGTTTCTCAGTTAAAGCGGGCTTCTTTCTCGCGATCAATTTCTCGTAGTCGAGGCGCTTCGACAGGTTTTCCTGAATCGTACGAACACTGACGTCGCTCAACAATTTAGGGTTCTGTTCTTTCAGTTGCTTAGCCGTTAATGTAGGATTTTCTTCTAGGCTTCGCTTTAAAATAACTAAAGTACGATCAGGAATCTTCCAGGAGGGGGGGGGGGGGGAACCAGCCTGGGAGTGAGAAGGGATCTCGTCGCTACCCCCTGCCTTGAACTTGGCCACCAAGCGCCTCACTGTTCTCTCGTTCACGCCAGTATTCTTCACTATTTCCTTTGTTTGCAGACCTAAATTATGACAAGTTATGACTCTAACAATGTCACCGTGACTTGTACGGGGTCTAGACATCACTGGGGGGGGGGGGTTTGATACACAAAAATGCCACGCGAACTCACAAAAGAACGATTGCAACTCGGCCCTCTCAACCTGACACAACCTCACTCCACGACTTCAGGAAACACACTGACTAGCTTCCACCTACGCAGATATGTAGATGCCAACTTGTATAAAAAGATGCCAATTAGTCAATTTGTCCCAGTCGATTTTTTCCCCGATAAACCCCATGCCTCTGATTTACGTGGAACGCTGTGTCCGGCCCACTACCCGGACACAGCGATCCGTGCTGACTGTAGACACCTACCTGTGCAAAGCCTACCCATCAGATGACAGAGTAGTGAGGCTGAGGGAAGTTGCGAGTCCTTTTCTCAGACGAAAAGAGCTCCCAGACCTTCTAGTTCCCAATGGCCTCCTCAGGATATGATCCCTCCAATGGTTTTTGAAGTACAACTGGAATTAGGCCTTCGATTCCCCAATTATTCTGATCCCCATGGGACCAGAGGAACAGACGGAACTTGAGTGGTTGGTTGCAGACGAGAATCTGCTGAAGGGTGTCGATCTTCTCGTCCTTCCCCTGGATTTGATGCTTTTTTCTGGAGCATCAAAAGAAGGGTTGGGGGCCCACGGGCTGCACCACATGACCTTAGGCATTTGGTCAGAGTTCAAAAAGTACCTTCACATAAATCTCTTAGAAATGAAGGCCATCTACCTGGCCCTTCAAAAGTTCCATCAGTTTCTGACGGGTCACTCAGTGGAGGTGATGAGCGACAACACCACAGTAGTGGCTTACACCAACAAGCAAGGAGGTAGCAGTCCCTATCCCATCTGGCAGTAGAGATACTTAGATTGGTGAAAGTCTACTCGGTCTCACTTTCAGCTCGCTTCATTCCACGGAAAAGGAATGTGCTTGCTGACAACCTGATGAGAGCAACTCAGATAGTGAGAACCGAGAGGTCTTTGGATCATCTAGTAGCCTACTATGTCCTGACTTTTTGGGGTTCCCTGACTGTAGATCTGTTCGCAACGGCCCTGAACTTCAGTTTCTCGTTATACTGCTCCCCCATCCTGGACCCCAAGGCTCTCTGGCAATATTCATTCCAGCAATGGTGGGACAACATCGACGGTTACGCCTTTTCCTCGTTCTATCTGATGAGAAGAATACTCAACAGGGCAAGAACATCGGTCAATCTTTCAATGACCCTCATAGTTCCACTATGGCATCAGGTAGAATGATTTCCAGACCTTCTGCAGCTCCTTTTGGAACTTCCGAGAGAACTTCCCCACTACTGTACATGATCCACTCAGACAGCCACATGCCAACATTTTCCACAAAGATTGACAGATCCAGCATCTCGTCACTTAGAGAGCATTTTCGCAACAAGTTGCAAAGAGGATGTTTGGATATCTGCGAAGATCATCTGCATCAGTCTATCAAGCGAATTGGAATGTCTTCTGTGTTTAGTGTCGTTAAACAGGTATCTGTAATCGATGTCACTATTCCAGCAATAGCTGAGTTCCTTGTGTATTTGCAGGAGAAAATGTGCCTTTCATTTTCGGAGGTGAAAGGCTATTGCTTAGCCTAGAGTCACGCCTGTAAACTGAAAGGAATGGACATTTCATCATCGCTAGAACTTCCTTCCCCCCTCATCCGGAGTTATGAACTTACGTTTCCTCATTCAGAAGTGAGACCTCCCCCTTGGAACATGGTTCGGAATCTTCAGTCTCTAAATAGGCCTCCCTACGAACTATTAAGCCAAGCAACAGATCGCCACCTCACATGGAAGATGGATGTTCCTACTTGCCTTGGCTTTCAGCCAAACGAGTCAGCGAACTTGTATGACATCACCCATTCAAGAGAATGGTGAGAGGTAAGCTTCAGCTTCGTCCCTGAGTTTGTTGCCAAGACGCAGAATCTGGGCGTATCGGATCCTAGGTTCTATTTCTTCTGGATAACAAATCTCTGCTCCATAACCAACGATCCAGATCATCTGTTACTATGCCCAGTGAGGAGTTTAGGGCTCTACCTGAACAGAACAGCAGCAGCTCGTCCCTGTGTTCCTTCGCTCTTCATCAGCAGTGTGAGAAATAAGAGGAGGATCACAAAGAACACCATCTCAGCATGGATTCGCAGGGTCATTGACCATGCACTGAATCCAGATCTCCCTCCAACATGTCGACCCTGAGCGCATGATATCAGGGGCATAGCTACATCCCTGGCCTTCAAAAGAAACTACTTTTTGGTGCATGTTCTGCAAGGGGGCGTGTGGAAATGTCAAACAACTTTCACCGCCCATTACCTGCAAGACGTGACCCACAGAAGACTCGGTACACTCTCTATTGGTTCTGTGGTTGCTGCACAACTGCTGGTTCAGTACCTCAAGCTCCTTAATGGACTAGTAGCTGAAGGTTGTGGGCACTGGTCACCCAGTTTTAGTCTGAGTGAATGAAAAGGAATGACTGGCTCTCTTATTTTCTTCATCCTCCCCTTTATTGGGGAACATCCCCACACCCAGGCGAGGTGTTATTGGGAATGTCTTAGTCAACTCGGTTAATTCCTATGGACTCAGAATAACTTATACCTTGACAGTCACATTGCTAGTATCTCAACACAGCTTGTGTAGGCTGCAGACCTTGCGTAACAAGGTTTAGCGAGGTTTTAGAGTCTCCTTACTTTTGTACTAAACTCAATGTAAGAAAACCCCGGGTAAAGCCAAAAAGTATGATTGGCTGGGACATCCACCCTCCTAATGGGTGAGTCAACCCCTATAAATAGCGTAGGTTTGTATTTCAGTAAAACAAATGACAAATTTGGAAGTAATTTTAATTTTTCCTAATGATTCACACATGTAGCTATTTATGCTAACTTTGCTGCCAACCCTGTTCCCCTTAGAAGTCCTACCTCCAAGCAAAGTGAAGCACAGTCATGGGTGTGTGAGTGAGAGGGGTAGCTAGGTAAGGTATTAGGACAGAGTGTCGAAAGACAAAATGCCAAAAGACATTGTCGAAAGACAAAGTGTCGAAAGGACAGAGTGTTGAACAGACAATGTGTTGAAAAGACAAAATGGATAAAGGATTACAATTATACATCAATATTAGCAATAAAAATTTAATTTATGAGAAAATGTAAAATATGAAAATACAAATGTATTAATGTATTAAAAAAAAACTTGCTGCAATATTTATTTAAGGATTGTGAGAGATGGTTCTAAGATGTTCTAATCCAGTATCTACGTCATATGTATCAAAAATACTTTTCAGTCTTAGGTTAAGGATAGCATATTTTTTGTATTTTCTTCTTACATCTCGCTCTAGAATCATTTCAGTGCTGGCGTGCTCCTTACGAAGTTTACTCAAAAGCTTGTCTTCTCTTGGGTGGCAAATCTCACTGTTCTATGAAATGCATTATGCCAACCTTCAACGGAGTTATTGGTCCTTGGCAAATCATTTGCAACTCTGTCGTGGAACTGATCACAAGTCAATTTCATACAATGGCTTTCTCCTCCTTCCCTTCTGAATGATTCCCAGCCATGT
>NC_090745.1:52043164-52058164 GCF_036898095.1 Palaemon carinicauda | reverse complement strand
TGCCGATAAACGAACCAGTCTACTCTTGAAAACCTTGAACGCCCGAAGTGAAAAATAAAGCTTTTATATATACTGTACTAAACAAAAATAATGCTTTATTATACCATCATTAACACTACCATTAAAATTATTGAAAGGTTGGAGAAAGATAAAGATTGCCGAGAACGTAACCACAATTCTGTTTACATTTTGTCAGCTGGATTCGCACAGTTAACAGTTGATTTCATTGTTGATGTGGAATTTTATCCATAAATAGGCTTTTTATTATGAAATAATGTTAATAACATGTAATGTTAATATTGTTTTGTAACATTTATTATAAATCACCGTATTTAGGGCTACCAATAAACTTAGAAAGACAATATATTTGATACGTTTTGTAGTCCTTGACTAGCAGACTTTGAACGGCTTCGCAGATACAGAAAATTTATTTTTGAAAAATAGCGATCGCATAAAAAGGGGAATCGTATAATTCGAACACGTATAATTCGGGACCCTACTGTATATATGTGTATATATCTATATGTATATATCTATATGTATATATATATATATATATATATATATATATATATATATATATATATATATATATAATGTATATATATATGCGTAAAAATCACAGGAAAACCTGATGCTCAGATGCAGAAGAACCATAAGGAAAAGGAAAATACGAAATAAACGATTAAGTCCTGACTATTTTCGTGGTACTTCTTCAGAGGACTGATTTATTGAGAGAGGTTTCTTTACATTTTATAGGGAAAGTAAACGTACTAACATACATATAAAGGTTTGCAGAACAATGACACTCCCATACCAGCTACCTGGGCTGAGGTCAGGTGTTTACTGGGCGGAGATCCAACCTCATTAGACACCTGCCAAAAAGGGTCATTTCTGGTGACCGGGAAATTCTTGTTTTAGACTTTCAATACAGTTTATTTATATGAATAACGGTAGCCTTATCTATATAAATACATAAGCAAAACTATATGTATATGTAAAACACATCTATATATAAATATATAAAAAGACATATACAGTGATACCTCTGGATACGAAAGTTTCTGCTTACGAAAAATTCAGGATGCGAAAAGTGATTCGAAGATTTTTATGCCCCAGGATACGGATAAAATTTCAGGATACGAAAACCTTACGAGATCCCAACTCTTCGCCGAGAGTAATTTTAAAAAGCGCGCGCCGCCTGACTTTGAACTTGGGTAGACTCACTTACAGCCTCCCGCTCACCCATTGGTTATCTCCCTACTCAGACGCTAGCTGACGCCATAAGATCCTGCTTTCCTATTGGTTGGCAACTATCCCAGCTTGCCTACGCACGGGCGTTCATCTCTCTCTCTCTCTTTTCGTTCCGACCGCGGTATCGTTAACAGACATTGTGTGCTTTCGCTTGTTTGACTTAGTGTTAATATACAGTACATTCGTACGCCACGTGTTATCGTTAATAAACATTCGTTACTGTGCACTGTACTGTATTAGTGTTTACTATACATAGACTGTATATAACGTTACGTAGTGTATTATATTACGTTTGCCTAACGCATTTTAGAAATGTGTTGAAAAGTAGGCAGAAATAAGCTTCAATGGATAGTTTCTTATTAAAGAGGCCAGCGGTATTAGTAGGCCAAGACGAAGGTGAAAGTGAAGAAAAGAAACAGAAAAGAGGAAGGGATGAAGAATTAGAAGGTGAAAGTAAAGAAAAGAAACAGAAAAAAGAAAGTGATGAAGAAGTAGAAGAGATTTAGAAAATAAGAAAAACGTAAAGTTATAAAAAAGCAAAAAAAAAAATTCAATTTTAAGTTTTGTTACCGTTAAGTGTTAAAGTAATTTTTTCTTTCATTTTATAGTTTTCCATACGTAATGTTTAGTGTTAATTATTTCTTCCATTTTTTTATTTCGTAAAGTTTAAGTGTTAATGTGTTAAGTGTGTAAATTACTGTACGTAGTCTGTCACTTGTTACGTAGTGTATTATATTACGTTTGCCTAACGCATTTTAGAAATGTGTTGAAAAGTAGGCAGAAACAAGCTTCAATGGATACTGTAGTTTCTTATTAAAGAGGCCAGCGGTATTAGTAGGCCAAGACGAAGGTGAAAGTGAAGAAAAGAAACAGAAAAGAGGAAGGGATGAAGAATTAGAAGGTGAAAGTAAAGAAAAGAAACAGAAAAAAGAAAGTGATGAAGAAGTAGAAGAGATTTAGAAAATAAGAAAAACGTAGTTATAAAAAAGCAAAAAAAAAAATTCAATTTTAAGTTTTGTTACCGTTAAGTGTTAAAGTAATTTTTTCTTTCATTTTATAGTTTTCCATACGTAATGTTTAGTGTTAATTATTTCTTCCATTTTTTTATTTCGTAAAGTTTAAGTGTTAATGTGTTAAGTGTGTAAATTACTGTACGTAGTCTGTCACTTGTTACGTTTTCTGCCTTATGCCATCCTCCTCTGCCGCGACTTCGCTATCGGACATCGTCTCAATCAAAAGGTAAGTTTCAACTTTTTTGTTACACTAATTAACTGTAACCTTTTTTTCAGAGTGTACAGGTATCAATCATTAATTTAGGTGTACGTATAGGTAACAATACACCTTCACTGATCTAAATGCTTTACGTACATACAGTACCGTAACTTTTATACAGTAATAAAGAAAACGGACCGTTTTCTTTGGGCTTGGGGGGATAACTTGGCTATAACTACATTACTGAATAATCTCATAGTGGTTTCTGGAATGGATTAGGCTGTTTTTAACGGTTGTGTTAATTATTGAATGATAGAAATGGCTGCATTGCATGTTTATTACTACAGTTTAGCGTGTTTATGAAAGAAAGGGTGACTTTTTATAAGGCTAGGAACGGATTAGGCTATTTACATGTATAACACGACTCAGGATACGAAAATATCAGGATACGAAACCGCATCCTGAACGGATTAATTTCGTATCCTGAGGCATCACTGTACATACATATACACAGACATGCATTCATACACAAACATGCATAATATATACTGTACATATTCATACATACGTGTACACATACTGGTATACATATACAGACACATACATAAGACTTACATATAAATGTTTTTTTACACATGATTAACATATATATATATATATATATATATATATATATATATATATATATATATATATATATATATATATATATATATATATATTATATAAATATATGTCAACAGTTTCTCATCTATGATATGGGTATGAGATATTTGTTTATTTATCATGACGTGCGTGTTTTTTGCTTCTTTAGTTAGCGCAGTTTCCAACTGATCGACCCTCTTAATGAGAGAATGCCTTGATGAAGTCATTGAGCTTCAGCACGGTGCAGTGAACCCTCGTTTATCGCGGTAGATAGGTTCCAGACCCGGCCGCGATAGGTGAAAGTCCGCGAAGTAGTGACACCATGTTTACCTATTTATTTAACATGTATATTCAGACTTTTAAAACCTTCTCTTGTACGTAGTACTGTTAACAAACTACCCTTTAATATACAGAACACTTAATGCATGTACTACAGTACCCTAAACTAAAACAGGCACAAATATTAAAGGCGATTTTATATCATGCGTTTCCTAAACACACTAAAAAGCACAATAAAAAATGGCAACCAATGTTTTGTTTACGTTTATTCCTGATCATAATGAAGAAACAAACTCATTTAGTGTACACATATATGTATAGGTTAGTTTTTGCATCGATTATATTGATTATACAGTATGTTGATTTTGTTATTACCAATGTTTTACTTAATTTTTCTTAGGACTTCTAAATGAAATGTTTTTCTTTATGACGCCGCCTGAAACGACGGCGTCATAAAGTACGCTCAGTAAACATCCTCGCTCGGAACAAAGAAGGCATTTAACGCGCATGATGAAAGTGATAAATAATGATATTTACAGTAAAAGCATTTACAAAATATGTTATTACAAATATTATTTACCGTATCTATATAAAATCATACAGTACATACTGTACGTAGCAAAGCAGGAAAACAATTTACGAGAGAGAGAGAGAGAGAGAGAGAGAGAGAGATTGTTTTACGTACGTAAATGTAAATTTTAAACAAAAAAGTATGATAGGTTACAACATGTATACTCTTCAGACTTTTAAAACCTTTCCTTTAACTTAATGCATACAATACTAAACTATAAAACAGGCACAAATATTAAAATGTTAGAATATTAAAGTAAAAAATAAAGATTGTTACTGTACTCACCACGAAAGAAGTTCAAGAAAAACTTGAATGATGATGGCGATGAATTTGCTGCACAGTAGAAATGATGATGATGAAGCTGATGATGTCTTCAACTGTGCAGCCAATAATAGTATTTTACGTCTCTTCGGACGGAGATGTCTTTTCCTGGGACACCTCTTCAACTTCTTCAATTTCTTCCGAAGGCGTACTAGCAGGAGGAACTGGCTCTTTTTGCGAGGCTGGAAGAACATTGTGATCGGAAGTTGCTGCCGCTGCCTCTTTTTTCGCTCTAAGAGCATCCTGTAGGGAGTCATGATGTCATCGACCTTGTTGGAGAATTGCATAGACCTAACCATATCCTCGTCCCACTCTTGCAACATTTCTTTCGCCTCCTTCATATGGTTGCAGAACTTGGCAAGCCGTTCTAATGTTAAGCCCGTTTCTTCGACATTTTCTTGGGTCTCTTCCTGGGTTTCACTCTCTTCTTCGCTTGCCGATTTCGTCAGGTCTTCTAGGTCTGCGTCAGTTAGCGGCTGGGAATGGCAGTCCAACAACTCGTCGACGTCTTCAGTCGTCATGTCGCCAAACCCGTCACCTCCAATTATGGCAGCCAACTGCACAGATTTCCGTATTGCAGAGTGTTGGATTTCCGACGGAGTAAATCCCTCGTCGTCGTAAACAATCTGGGGCCACAACTTCTTCCAGCTCGCATTCACGGTTGCAGGTTTCATCTCTTGCAGTGCCTTCTGAATATTCTTCAGGCACGTGGCTATGGTGTACTGCCGCCAGTACGCCTTCAAGTTGAAATCTTCATCCTCATCATCTTGGGCAGCATCCACACGCAACGAGGTTCGCCAAGGTATTCTTCGTGTAGAGGGCCTTGAACGCCCTGATAACCCCCTGGTCCATCGGTTGAATTAATGATGTGGTGTTGGGTGGCAGGAACTCAACCTGAACGCCCTCACGCGACAGGTCAGTTGCGTGTCCACCAGCGTTATCCATAAGGAGAAGGATCTTGAATGGCAAGCCCTTCTCTAAGAGATATTCACTGACTTGCGGGATGAAACACTTGTGGAACCAGTTGGAGGTCAGCATCTTCGTAATCCATGCTTTTGGATTATGCATCCAGTACACGGGAAGGAGATTCATGTTTTTATTTTTCAAAGCGCGAGGATTTTTCGATTTATAAATAAGCCCCGGCTTTGGCAAAAATCCATTAGCATTGCCACACATCACGAGGGTAACGCGATCCTTGAATGCTTTAAAGCCAGAGGCTTTGGCTTCTTCTTTGAACAGGAAAGTTCGCGACGGCAATCTCTTCCAAAACAAGCCGGTCTCATCCATATTAAAGACTTGTTCCGGCTTGTATCCACCTTCGGCGATAATATTCTTGAACGTCTGGTTCACGTAAGTTTCAGCAGCGGCAGTGTCAGCCGAAGCAGCCTCGCCATGCAGGGAAACGCTTTTCAGGGCGAAGCGTTTCTGAAACTTCGCGAACCATCTTTTGCTGGCGGAAAAACGTTGTTTCTGACGCTGGGAATCAGTGGATGTCCCTGGTTGAGGTTCATATGCATCATCATCATCTTTAGCATGGTTGCCATCGTCGTCTTGAGGTTCCTTTGCTGCAAAATTCTCATACAAGCTCAAAGCCTTGGTTCGGATGGTGTTCGTATCCAAGGCTATGTTCTTCTTCCAGCAGTCGGCATTCCACACAGCTAAAGCACCTTCCATGCGTACGATCGTTTTATTACGCGTGGTAATGACTCCCTTCGCTGATCTGCTAAAGGTGATTGCAGCCGTCTTTCTAATGTTCGCCTCGTCCTTCTTGATATAGCGAACGGTGGATTCATTGATTCCAAAATGGCGGGCTGCGGCCGCGTAACTTCTACCGTCTTTCAACATATCGAGAAGCGTCACCTTCTCAGCAATCGTCATCATCCTTCGGTGGTGTTTAGGCTCACTACCAGCCTTAGTAGAAGCAGAATGCTTGGGAGCCATTGTACAGTAGGATTTACAGTAACAGAAAGTTCAACAAAAAGTTCAACTTAAAACAGTCGCGCACAGCACAGATTAAAGTTCACAAACTTAACAACGTCTACTCAGCGATACGGCGTAAGAGAAAGTGGCCGCGAACAGAGGCTGGAAGTTGGAGATGCGGGCAAAACACCAATCACAGGCTAGATAACAAAACTTGAGTTCTGATTCGTCATCTATCAGCGCTTGAACCAATCACAACCCGTCTTATATGATATGTAGGTTACCAATTCAAAGTACAAGATTTCCGTGTATACTGTACAGTAATAATAATAATAATAGTACAGTGAACCCTCGCTACTTCGCGGTTCGACCATCGCGGATTCACCACTTTTTTCATAACCCATGTATATACATATATCGCGGATTTTCCAGAAATATCGAAAATACCGCGATGTGACCGATGGTGCGAGATTGGAGAAAGTAAGGAAAATTGAATGGTGATTGATTTTCAATATAAATGAAACTGAGGAGCAACAAAGATATCATTTGTTAGAGAGATAGAGAGAGGTAAGGAATGGGAGGTAGTGAAAAGTAGCCCACAGAGAGAGAGAGAGAGAGAGAGAGAGAGAGAGAGAGAGAGAGAGAGAGAGAGAGAGAGAGAGAGAGAGAGAGAGAGAGAGGGGTGGGTTTATATGTAATAAACAAAAAAATTTGATAGGTTATAACACATTGGTGCTTATGTAATATAAACTGTATACTGTAGACGGTTTGAATAAGTTAAGAAATGGTATAAATGATACTTTGTTAGTGTATTCGTACACACTCAAGAGCGGCAGCTAGATGACAGCTGATCTAATCACAGCCAAAAGTAAAAAAAAAAAGAAGTCAACAATACTCGATATTTAAAACAAACCCGAAATTTAAAAACAAAAGTACACGCTTTCTTAATGTGCAATTAACTATTTAAAGAGTGGCAATTTTCTAGAATAAAATGATATTTCCCAAAAAATAGTGGTTTGCTGATGAAATCGGATGCCGTATTTTTAGCTATGATTGAAATGGATGTAGAATCGGCCTAATTATTTCGTTTCGTATTAAATTGACACTAAGAAAACTAATTTTAGTTTCTTCATCTAAATGGAAGTATTGTATAATAACACGAAGAGAGAGAGAGAGAGAGAGAGAGAGAGAGAGAGAGAGAGAGAGAGAGAGAGAGAGAGAGAGAGAGAATCAGCTGTTGTACTCAAATGGCGTGTTTTTGTTTCGTGAGAATTTCATCGCCACGACTTTAACAACAACATACTGTACTGAACTTTACAGTATTATGCAGACTACTGTAATATGATAAAGTAAAATATTTGTAATCTATTTTATATGAAATGGGGCTATTTTTTGTGTTTAAAATTTACATTTACGTATGTAAAACAACTCTCTCTCTCTCTCTCTCTCTCTCTCTCTCTCTCTCTCTCTCTCTCTCTCTCTCTCTCTCTCTCTCTCGTAGATTGTTTTCCTGCTTTGCTACGTATGTATGATTTTATATAGATACGGTAAATAATATTTGTAATAACATATTTTATTAAAGCTTTTACTGTAATATCATTATTTATCACTTTCATCATGCGCGTTAAATTCCTTAGTTTGTTTACTGAGCGTACTTTATGACGCCGTCGTTTCAGGCGGCGTCATAAAGAAAAAAATTTCATTTGGAAGTCCTAAGAAAAATTAAGTAAAACATTAGTAATAACCAAATCAACATACTGTACTGAATAATCAATATAATCGATGCAGAAACTAACCTTTATACAGATGTGTAAATGCGTTTGTTTCTTCATTATAATCAGAGATAAACGTAAACAAAACATTGGTTGCCATTTTTTATCGTGGTTTTTGGCGTGTTTAGGAAACGCATGATATAAAGTCGCCCTTAATATTTGTGCCTGTTTTAGTTTAGGGTACGTTAGTACATGCATTAAGTGTTCTGTACATTAAAGGGTAGTTTGTTAACAGTACTACGTACAAGGGAAGGTTTTAAAAGTCTGAATATACATGTTAAATAAATAGGTAAATATGCTGTCACTACTTCGCGGATTTTCACCTATCGCGGCCGGGTCTGGAACCTATCTACCGCGATAAACGAGGGTTCACTGTAATAATAATAATAATAAATACTGATAATAATAATAATAATAATAATAATAATAATAATAATAATAATAATGATAATAATAACAATAACAATAATAAATTTATTCTCAACAACATCAATAATAATAATAATAACAATAATAATAACAGCTTTACGTACGCTATTTTACGCTTTTGTTGTAGGATGTGTGTCTCTCTCTCTATCTCTCTCTATCTCTCTCTCTCTCTCTCTCTCTCTCTCTCTCTCTCTCTCTCTCTCTCTCTCTCTCTCGTACGCTTATTCGAAATGTGATTTTTTGCAACAAAGAATATTATTGGATGCAGTACTACGTACGTATACATACAAAAGATTCATGGAAAAGAAGCACATCCATTACATTTGTAGTACACTAGTAGCCATCAGCAGCCTTACGCCATTCTAATATGGTATGACTGCATCTGATTTGCGTTTCATGTTCGATTTAATTTTACTACGTACTGTATACAGTACTGAATTATCGTATGATCACATTCTCTTTTCGTGTTTTATTTCTTTCTGTGCTTAATTATATGTCATATGTAATGCAGTGAACAATCAGTAAGAGCAGATATTACTAATTACAGTATTAATGGAATTACAGGTAACGAAATATCGTATGTACCAACCGTGTGTCACACAATTGTACATAATCATTTTGTATATATTATGCTTGTATCTGCGCTCTTCCCTCGCACTAAAAAGAACCTGAATGATCATGTCTCCGTTTTGCTCAGTAACATTATTCTGTCTCTCGAACAGGTCATGTCCTGTTGCCTTGAGATTTTGTATATAAAGAAGAGTGTTCCTTAATAAATAACTCAGTCGTTTCCAATCTGCCTTTGAGTTCACATCCTCTCTCGGCCCGTCACACGTATTTGGGGTCTTCAGATATCGCAGTATTTTCGAAATTTCCGGAAAATCCGCGATATGTATATATATATATATATGGGTTATGGAAAAAACCCGCGAAGTGGTGAATCCGCGATGGTCGAACCGCGAAGTAGCGAGGGTTCACTGTATTCTATTCCCGTGTTGAAACTTGGTGACGGGCAAGAGGGCTCTCGAACTTGGGGAAATTGCTCCCCCATTTCGAATCTAAATTTCTCTTTTTTTTATCTTTTTCTTCCTCTTTATATTGCTTCAACCTTCTCCTAATATTATAAACTTTCTTTCATGTTGCTGTCCCAACCCTATGAGTAAAATTTCCCATATGTATATGTGTATATGTTTACATATATATGTATGTTTATTATATTTTTTTTTATGGCATGGATGTTTCTACATCTGTTACTGCAGCTTGGGTGGATGTTTCTACATCCGGTATTGCTGCTTGCTTTGATGAATGGGAAAGGTGTCACAGTTGTGAGGTGTTTGTGCTCAAAGCTATATGTGAGAGTATTGGATGATCTCAGCAAACCTGAAGATGGTTTGGACCTTTTAGGCGGAACTATTCTCAAGTGTTGGGTCTTCGGGATCCAGGGGGATCCAATGCTTGGGCTAGGACTCTTGGCTTTTGGCCGGAAGCCCGTCATTACAGATATGGGGAGGATGATTCCATAGTTTCTTGGTCTCAGTCCTAACAGGGGGGTTCAGCTTACACCTGTGCCTCTATATCTGTTTTGATGCTATCCTTCGGGTAGGGTATGGAGTGGACCATCTGGGAAGTATACTCTCACTGTGCCGATAGTGGAGAGTGCAAATTTCCTTCCCAACATGTGATGCCTTAATGTTCTCAAGCAGGTAAATCAAGCTATTCAAAATATCACTCTTCTCTTTTCTTTATTCTAATGGATTTTTGTGACAACGACCCCACCTCCCCTGGATATGCTGACTCGCCCCCGGCACTGTTGACGACCTCTGGCAATTCATTTAACGAAAATTCCGTTGACGACGAGGAACTGAAAAGGACTATTCTTTAAACATTCGAAAAAAGGGTAATTTGGGCAACACAGAAAAACTGAATGTCCTGCACGTTACCCAAATCCCATTAGATGCTAATTATGATGTGCTACATAAAATATTTGAGTGTTACGGATTAATAAAAGAAATTAGAATGAAACTTCAAGATGATAATTGGGATTCTTGGTTATCATTTGATTGTCATGAGGAAGCATTTAATGCAAGCCGTAACATTGTTAATATTAAAGTAGGTAATATGAGTATTAAGGGTGCTCTGTATGATGGGGCACCTAAAGATCTGGATGTCTACAGACCAGCAGACTGGGTTGATAAAGATATAGAGGTAGATATGCCATCCCAAAGAAAGCCAAAACCACCAATGTGGCTTCTTGCTCAATCTACAGGAGGTACTGAAAATTATTTCAAGATCTGCAAATTTCTTCAGAGGAAGGTAGGAACGATCGATCGCACCTGGAGATATATCTTGATTCGATAAGAAAAGTTACTTGATAAAGGCCAAGTTATTCACACAGTCTGTTATATTGTCCAATTTGAAGACAGTAAATGATGATATAAAATTAGACATCAAACCCCATCTAAACTTTAGCTATGGAAGGGGAGTGGTTTTCAATAGGGATCTTTATGAATTTACCAAAGAGGAGAAATTGACTATGTGTCCACTATCAGTGTGGAAAGTACATAAAGTACCTGGAACATCAATGATTGTTCTTACTTTCCAGGATGCTGATGTACCTTTCCACATACATACATATATACATATACCAAGGCACTTCCCCCAATTTTGGGGGGTAGCCGACATCAACAAATGAAACAAAAACAAAAAAGGGGACCTCTACTCTCTACGTTCCTCCCAGCCTAACAAGGGACTCAACCGAGTTCAACTGGTACTGCTAGGGTGCCACAGCCCAGCCTCCCCCGTTATCTACCACAGATGAAGCTTCATAATGCTGAATCCCCTACTGCTGCTACCTCCGCGGTCATCTTAAGACATCGGAGGAAGCAGCAGGGCCTACCGGAACTGCGTCACAATCGCTCGCCATTCATTCCTATTTCTAGCACGCTCTCTTGCCTCTCTCACATCTATCCTCCTATCACCCAGAGCTTCCTTCACTCCATCCATCCACCCAAACCTTGGCCTTCCTCTTGTACTTCTCCCATCAACTCTTGCATTCATCACCTTCTTTAGCAGACAGCCATTTTCCATTCTGTCAACATGGCCAAACCATCTCAATACATTCATATTCACTCTAGCTGCTAATTCATTTCTTACACCCGTTCTCACTCTCACCACTTCGTTCCTAACCCTATCTACTCGAGATACACCAGCCATACTCCTTAGACACTTTATATCAAACACATTCAATTTCTGTCTCTCCATCACTCATTCCCCACAACTCCGATCCATACATCACAGTTGGTACAATCACTTTCTCATAAACATAGAAAATAAAAGGATTAGAGTTCAACCTTTTAAGCAGAAGCCATTGCAATGTTATAATTGCCTTAAATTTGGGCATCCTTGCAAAGTTTGCAAAAATGTTAAAATTTGTAATACTTGTTCCAATATTTACCTTGGGGAATGTACACTTGAGGCAAGATGCTTAAACTGCAACTCTAATCATAAATCTAATGATAGGAGCTGCCAGTTTTATAAGTTAGAAGAGGCTGCCCTCAATAAATCAATTATTGAACATGTAAGTGTGGGGCATGCCAAGAGATTATTTAATAAATCTAATACCTATGCAAAGACATTAAAAATAGGAGAAAAAGTGCCCTGGGAATAATATCACCCACATACTACTATAGGTAGTTCTCGAAAAAGGAATTCACCATCTATTGATAAAGTACTGAATAAGACAAGAATATCTCCTAAAGATTTATCATTGAGTATCAACAAAAAGACATTGCCCTCCACTATCAAACCTTTGTCCCCCATTACAAAGGATAGTACCAACCTCTCCCAGGCCATATCCTTGCTTGATTTAATGGAGATTCCACCTGAAACCAAGTTATCAGGTGTACCTGTAGTGGGGAAGGTACAAAAACCTGCTAACTCACAACCTATTAATCGTAAAAGAGAGAGACCTCCATCTCTCACCCCCTTCCATAAGAAATATTAAGAGTTATGACATCAAATAAATATGATGTTTTGTCTGTTGATGTTTACGATCAACCAGAAGACAATTTAAATAAATCAGAAATTCAAGTTGAGGTCCACCATCCACCTCAACAAATAGATCAAAAGGATACAAAGAAAAACACAATTGTAAAACCCAACATAACAACACCATCTCTGAAGAAACCTTTAGGAAATAATGTTAGATTAAAAACTGCTAATGGGAAGACTTTATCCAAGATGTCTTCCAGAAATAATACATAGTTTTCTCCTCCATTTTGCAATGGAACTGTCAGGGTTTAAGGGCGAAATTTGAAGAACTTAAGCTTCTAATTCATGAACATTCCCCCAAAATTGGATGTCTACAGGAAAGTATGCTTAATGCTAACACTCCTAGTCCTCGAGAATATGTTAGTTATAGAACACCATATAATCATCAAGCGGGGAGCCATGCCGGAAGTCTCATGTACGTTTGTCGAGATGTTCCCCAAATACCTATGTCTATACGTACAACCCTGCAGGCAGTTGTTGTAAAAATTGATATAGGGAGAAAATATACAATATGCTCTCTGTACTTACCTCCAAATGATAATATTTTATATGATGAATTAGCAGAGGTCATTCAACAACTCCCTCAACCATTTCTCTTACTGGGAAATATGAATGGTAGACATCCTTTGTGGGGTGATAATATGGCAACACAAGGGGCAATATTATGTCATCAATTGTGGAGAATGAGGATGTGGGACCCCTTAATGCAGGAGAGCCCACGCACTTCCATGTTCAGACAGGTACCTTGTCATGCATTGACCTTTCAATTGCAAGCTCTAACTGCCTTCTTGATTTTGATTGGAGGACATTAGATGATTGGCATACTAGTGATCATGCACCAATCATTATAAACACCAACAGTGGTCTGCCTTTACAAAGATCGCCACGATGGAATCTTGACAAGGCAGACTGGGTTAAATTTTGTGAGCTAAGTGAAATCGAAGGGAGTGCAGAACAGTTAGAAAGTATTGATGTTGCCATAGACCTTCTGAATGGAACTCTCCATACAGCAGGAATCAGTTCGATTCCCAAAACCACAGGACTATTCAAAAGACGACCAGTCCTTTGGGGGTCTCCAGAATTAACAGCCTTGCACAGAGCCACCAGAAAATCTCTCGACTAGATTGCGTAGACGCCGTACGGATGAAAATATGATAACGTACAAAAAGTATAGAGCACAGTTCCGTCGTGCCACGAAAGAAGCTAGACGCTAATTTTTGGTGCCTTTTGTTTCCTCCATTAATAGTAGAACACCACCATCTTCCGTATGGAGGAAAGTAAGAAAGATTGCAGGCAAATTCACCCCAAACCCACCAGTGTTGAAAGTGAATGGTCAGTATGTGACTGAAGGAAATGAAGTTAGCAATGCCCTGGCTAACCATTTTTCAAATGTATCATGCAAGAATTTATCAGCTCCTGGTCACCAGTACAGAAGCATTGAAGAAAAGAAAATTTTAAATATTGCAACAGGAAGGGAAGAGTCGTATAATTCTCCTTTCACTGAAAGAGAATATGATTCGGCACTTTCCACTCGTAACGATATAGCCCCTGGACCCGATGGAATTCCATATGCAATGATTAAACATGTACATTTTAATACAAAGTTATTTATTTTAAGCATTATTAATAGAATATGGCATAATCATAGTTATCCAAGTGTTTGGGCACTAGCCATTATTTTAGGCTTTTTTAAAACCCGGTAAGGACAAGTTTTTAGCAGCAAACTACTGACCTATTGCATTGACATCTTGTTTATGTAAAATTATGGAGAAGATGGTCAATGCAAGACTGATGTGGTACCTTGAAAAGAAGGGTATTTTATCACCGACCCAATGTGGATTCAGAAAAATGCACTCAACGACTGATGTGTTGATACAACTTGAGTCCTCTATTTGTGAAGCATTTGCTTTCAAACAGCACCATGTGACAGTCTTTTTTGACCTTGAAAAGGCATATGATACCACTTGGAGATATGGTATACTTAAAACAATTCATGAATTGGGATTGAGAGGAGCTACCTATATTTTTTCAGGCATTTCTTTCTAACAGTGTTTTTCAAGTGAGAGTGGGGGAAACTCTGAGAGTAAGTGTCGGGAAGAAGGAGGTCCTCAGGGGAGTGTGCTGAGTGTAACCCTTTTTGCACAAGCAATTAATGGGATATCCTCAGTCATTCCCCAGGAGGTTCTCTCAACATTATTTGTGGATGATCTCTCAATATCACTTGCTGGAGCTAGAATGGCAATAGTTGAGAGAAAATTACAATTCTCAATTGACAAAATTATCCAGTGGGCCGATATGAATGGATTTAAGTTCTCAACAAGTAAAATTACTATTGTCCATTTTTGTCGTATCCAGGGAGTACATCCAGACCCGGATGTATACATTAAAGGTCAACGGATACCATATGCAAGTGAAGCTAAACTTTTAGGTTCGATATTTGATGATAGGCTTACATGGGTTTCTCACTTAAAAGCGTTAAAAGCTAAATTTCTTGAGGCTCTGAATATTTTAAGAGTATTGTCCCATACATCATGGGGGCAGACTGCA
>NC_090745.1:52018164-52038164 GCF_036898095.1 Palaemon carinicauda | reverse complement strand
AAAGCTCTAAGAGTTTTAGCGACTTCCTGTGCAGACTGGTCAATCAAAAGGTTGCACGAATGTATATCTAGTTCGCGCATCTACTAGAACAAAAATATACTTATGTCCTGCGTGTGATACAGGCAAGGGGCCTATCAAATCAAGGTGTTCACATTGCCATTTCTTTTTAACTAAAGGCCAGACTCGAGTGGGAAGTACATTTAATCTATGTGATCGGAACAGGTGACAAAGGTGACTCGTCTACATAATTCTTTATCATCCGTTTCATGCCTTTCCAATAAAAAGGATCAGTGGCTCTTGTGAGTGTGTTTGCTACGCCCATGTGACATACTGGCGATGAATGTGATAATGCGATACCATTTCTTATGAAAGGAGTGGGTAATACATTTCGATAAACTAACTCGTTTCGTTTCAAATCAGTGATATACAAAACATCATCATCTATTACAAATCTATTAGATGGAAGCGAGACGTCGGTAGGAAGTTCCTGTTTCCCATCTAACATAAGCCTTAACTTTTCCCCATACAGGATCTTCATTCTGTGCCTTTATTAGCTGTGTTATCTCCCAATCACAATCATCAGCATGGACGTCATGAGCTTCAAGGACAAGTTCATTCATACGCTGGGCATTCGCTTCATTCATTCTCTCCCTGGGCCCAACAAACTCACGCACACGCTCCGTCCTATCAGGTGACGTCTCTCCCAGCTGGGAGGTGTCATCGAGTACCGTTGGCTGGCTTTCCCGCACAGCTTGTGACGTACGCATCGACCTCGTTACAGCGGCCACAGAACGAGATAAGGCATCTGCTACTACATTAGTTTGTCCTGGAATGTATTCGAATCCAATGATATCGAATTCTAACAATGCTTCCAACCATTTAGCCTGACGTCTTGACAAATCTGATGTCTTGAAAATATATGATAGGGGTTGATGATCAGACTTAATACAAATTCTATGTCCCAACAGAAAATAACGATTTCTTTCTAATACCCACTTAATGGCCAGTGCTTCTTTATCTAACACCAACAGGTTTCCGGGCCTTTTAACGCTCGTGAGGCGAACGCTACTGGGAGGAGAACTCCGTTGTCATCTATCTGTTCTATGACTCCGCCAATGGCAACATCGCTAGCATCGCATGTCAATGTAGAACTCCCGATCAAATTTAGGGAAGACTAAGAAACTATCTTCAGACAAAGCTTGTTTCAACTTTTGAAACGCATCTTTGTGTTCTCGACTCCATTCAAAATTCCCTGTTTTTCTAAGTTTATCTAAGGGTCGCGAGATTTTTCCGAGGTCTTTAATTAATCGTCTGTAGTAAGAGGCTAACCCCAAAAATGAACTAACTTGCTTAGGGGTTAAGGCCGCGGGTAAGTTCAAATATCTTCTATCTTGTCTGCCATCGGGCTTACGCCCTTGTTAGTTAATATGTGACCTAGAAATTGAACCTCTGGCTGAAACAGCTGACACTTTGCTGGGTTGACCTTCAAAATTATGGCGTCTCAACGCCTTAAGAACTTTAACAAAATTAGTCATATGTTCTTCTACAGTATTAACTAAAATTATTATGTCATCCAGGTAGACTAACACTGCATTGCCTACCAATCCAGAAAATACGCTCATCATTACGCGTGAAAAATGCACGGGCGCGTTATTTAACCCAAATGGCAAAGTATTAAAGGAGTACAATGAGTCGCCAGCAACAAATGTGGTTTTCTCTCTACTCTTGGGATCGAGTGCTATTTGGTGATACCCAGATTTAAGATCTAACATTGAAAAGAACATGTTATTCCCAACTTTAAACAAAATCTCTTCGATGGAAGGTAAGGGGAACAAATCACCTTTTGTTACGCTATTCAGTTTACGGTAATCTACACATATACGTAAAGCGCCAGACTTTTCCTTCACGACTACGATAGGAGATCTCCAGGGAGAATCAGAGACCAAGATTATTCCATTCTCTTTCATCTCTGCTAACTGTGTATTTACTTCAGCCTGATATGCAAAAGGTACTCTATAGGGGTATGTTACAACTGGTGTACTGTCTCCCGTATCCTTACTGAAAGGCATAGTTACAATAACTTGGAGGTTCTTCCTTTAAAACAAATACGTCTTGATACTCTTCCAATAACTGGGTCACATAGAAATGATATTGAACAGGTGTTAAACTATATCCCAACTCTCTTAAGGCACATGCGTGATCTGATGAGGTACTTTGCTGAAAGGCGGCGTTAAACACTAAATCAACATTCATTTCTACCCACGCAATTAGCGTATTCTCTTCAATTAACACTGGTACCGTTGCAAAGTTATGGAATAATATCCTTACTTTCCCCTCTTTTATCTGCAACAAGTTATCTTCAAAGTCTACATGAGGCATAAGTACGCCCACCCCTTCTTTCACATCTTAGTTACACACATACAGTTCAATCATCATTTCTACCCACGCAATTAGCGTATTCTCTTCAATTAACACTGGTACCGTTGCAAAGTTATGGAATAATATCCTTACTTTCCCCTCTTTTATCTGCAACAAGTTATCTTCAAAGTCTACATGAGGCATAAGTACGCCCACCCCTTCTTTCACATCTTAGTTACACACATACAGTTCAATCACCATTGCAACACTAGGGTCTATACACACTTCTTGTGTAAGTCGAAGGTCCTACTTATATGTTACGTTAACAACAGGTTCTATTATGGGTGCTACTGATGCAACTGTTCCTCTTATGGGTAGGATACGATCCCGCATGGGTACCGTTAATCCTTCAGGACATGAAAGTACATTTAACCCTAATAACCAGATCGCGTCTGAACCAAATATGACATCTATCCTCGTAATACCCAACTCAGGGACGACATAGAAATCATGAATGAGTTTCTCGTCTCCAAACTCGAAAAGTTGTGAACAAAAACTATTTGAGAACTTCTATTCCACCGAGACCTTCACATTTTAAAGGAACCTCGTTTTGCACTTGATTGACTGTAACGTGTGTTTCAACAATAAGGATCACAAATGCCCCCTGTATCTATTAAACAATTTTTAATACCAGAAGGGAACTTAACTTTAATAACAGGTTGCTGGGGTGCTGTCATTGGTCTTCTTCCTACTGGGTCGTCCTTGGTGCCGGTGGCACCGCTGGGGTCTGTCCTTGTGTTTGTGGCGCCGACCAAGCCGTAGGAGGCGGCAGTTGTGTCGCTGGGGGCCTCCATCCTGGGGATGCTTGCGTAAAACCCACCGGGGGATTGGGGTAATACAATGTCGTAACCATCCCAGGTGTTGTTCCTCCTGCTGCCGGGGCACTGCTGTTGCTCCCGAACTGGGGGTTCGACCCGCATTACATTGGCTAGCGTAGTGTCCCTGCTGTTTGCAGTGAAAACAATGCATCTTTTGAGATTTTGACTTCTGGTTTGCTCCTTGTCCCGACGATTTCTTCTGTCCACTCGGATGGCTCCCGGACAATGACGATGATGAAGGTTGCTGTTGCCTATGTCCTTGCGTCTGGAGTACTTCTTCCGTACTTTCCATGAGAATTCTCACGTTCTCCATCGGCCTCTACGGGTATGGGCTGAAACAGTGTATCCCACGCATATCCAGGTACATGTGACCTCATGTCCTTCTTCAGCCAAGGGTCCTTAATGCCTTCCAATGCATCGTGTCCGTCCAAGAAGTTGTCCAAGTCCGCTGCTATCCTTGTGAAAAAGTCGTAGTAGTGTTCGCCTTCCTTCCGGACAGGAACGTAATTGCATATGTATTGATGCAAACTGGCGATACCTAGGCCTAACCTCTGCTGTAGGCGTACTTTCAGGTGCTCCCAAGACCTGGGCTCCATGAATTCGAGGTCTCTCTTCACTCTACTATGGACATTTCCTCGGATTCTCTATTTTGCCAAAACAATTTTCTGACGGTCGGTCCAACATCGCTCCGATGTCGCTGCCTTGACTGACGCGAGGAACATCTCGATCAATATAAATCTTCGCCCTTGATGTAGGCACTGTACCTTCAAAGATGGGGACATGCTCTGAAAGCAGTGGAAAACCGCCAGAGTCGCTGTGTCTTCCATTCCCTCCTACCAGGGGCTCAAACCCATCTTCTAGTGAAGGGCTGTTTTGGTATGCTCCCTGCTGTGCTGGTCTCTCTGTGCCCATCGATGTTCCACTGTGTGCAGGTTCTCCTTGTGTCCTTACGAAATGACGTAGACCTCTGACGGTTTCGTCGACTTCAATGTACAAATCATCGTGTTCCTGTACACTTATGTTGTAATTTTGTATTTTCACTAAGTTGAAAGAATCCCACTAAAAGACCACCAGTTTTTGTCCCAGACAGACAAAATTTAATTTCAGATTCAAGTTCAATTCAATCTCAGGAAACTGGATAAGTCAGAGGCGAATGTGATCTTTCAAACTTACATATATTTCAATGAAAATTTTACAACTTCAATCTTGAGTACTTCAAAGTTTTTCTAAGTTCCAAAATTCTGGATAGCAATTTCAAAACATTATTTATATGTTGAACGGTTTGAAATAAATGTCTACAAGTGCTCTCACAATCAATGAGTTTACATCATAATTTCTGGGAGCTAGGAAACTAGTTTTTAAAAATTACTTGAAATTCAACATATCACTAAATAAGTATAAGTTCAAATCATTGGCTTAGCTTGGGTGCCTTTAGTACAATGGAGAGTGACGCGAGCCTTCTAACATGGCTCTCCTTGAACTAATTCTAGGTGTGGCAGACTCTCAAGACATGCTCCTTTGGCGTCCTGGGGTAGGTGCCATCTTTCCTAGGGGTGTCGAGGTAGGAGTCCATTCTGTTACCAAGCACATATTCTGGTCTCCTGGCTGTAGCTTTCCCACACAATCTGTAAGAATGAAGAGGATGCAACAAAAAGTCCTCGTCAGCAGACATAAGAGGGCAACAGAACTCTGTCGCCGATGGAAGCTGAGGTAGCGTGTATTCGCAAGCGAAGCCAGCAGCCAGAGGTCGTTCACATGACCCCAAAAGGGGGTTTCAAACATTTGTTACGTGTGACACCTCGGGATCAGAGCCCCAGGCGAAATCACACAAAGAGAAGAGCTTGTGACCGGCTGGGAGTCAAATCCTGGTCCGGCAAACTTGCATAGACAGGGACTAAACCACTTGGCCAAGTGGTTTAGTCACTGTCGATATAAATTTACCGGACCAGGGTTCGACTCACGGCCGGTCACAAGCTCTTGTCTTTGTGTGATTTCGCCTGGGGCTTTGATCCTGAGGTCGTTAAGAGAATCTAGATATTAATGTATAAAAAATATATGGCTTATTTGAATATATATATATATATATATATATTATATATATATATATATATACACAGTTATACATATATACACATTTATGCACACACACACACACACATATATATATATATATATATACTGTACATGTATATGTATATATACATATATACAGTGTATATATATATATATATATACATATATATATATATATATACATATATATATATACATATATATATATATATATATACACACATATATATATATATATCTATCTATCTATATACCAAGGCACTTCCCCCAATTTTGGGGGGTAGCCGACACCAACAATGAAACAAAACAAAAAGGGGACCTCTACTCTCTATGTTCCTTCAGCCTCATCAGGGACTCAACCGAGTTCAGCTGGTACTGCTAGGGTGCCACAGCCCAACCTCCCACATTTCCACCACAGATGAAGCTTCATAAAGCTGACTCCCCTACTGCTGCTACCTCCGCGGTCATCTAAGGCCCCGGAGGAAGCAGCAGGGCCTACTGGAACTGCGTCACAATCGCTCGCCATTCATTCCTATTTCTAGCACGCTCTCTTGCCTCTCTCACATCTATCCTCCTATCACCCAGAGCTTTCTTCACACCATCCATCCACCCAAACCTCGGCCTTCCTCTTGTACTTCTCCCCTCAACTCTTGCATTCATCACCTTCTTTAGCAGACAACCATTTTCCATTCTCTCAACATGGCCAAACCACCTCAACACATTCATATCCACTCTAGCCGCTAACTCATTTCTTACACCCGTTCTCTCCCTCACCACTTCGTTCCTAACCCTATCTACTCGAGATACACCAGCCATACTCCTCAGACACTTCATCTCAAACACATTCAATTTCTGTCTCTCCATCACTTTCATTCCCCACGACTCCGATCCATACATCACAGTTGGTACAATCACTTTCTCATATAGAACTCTCTTTACATTCATGCCCAACCCTCTATTTTTTACTACTCCCTTAACTGCCCCCAACACTTTGCAACCTTCATTCACTCTCTGACGTACATCTGCTTCCACTCCACCATTTGCTGCAACAATAGACCCCAAGTACTTAAACTGATCCACCTCCTCAAGTAACTCTCCATTCAACATGACATTCAACCTTGCACCACCTTCCCTTCTCGTACATCTCATAACCTTACTCTTACCCACATTAACTCTCAACTTCCTTCTCTCACACACCCTTCCAAATTCTGTCACTAGTCGGTCAAGCTTCTCTTCTGTGTCTGCTACCAGTACAGTATCATCCGCAAACAACAACTGATTTACCTCCCATTCATGGTCATTCTCGCCTACCAGTTTTAATCCTCGTCCAAGCACTCGAGCATTCACCTCTCTCACCACTCCATCAACATAGATATATAAATATTGATATATATATATATATATATATATAAATATTTATAAATCATATATATATATATATATATATATATATATATATAAATATATATATATATATAAATATATATATATATATATATATATATATATATATATATATATATATACATATATATATATATATATATATGTATATGTATATATGTACATATATATATATATTTATATATACACACACACACACTATATATATATATATATATATGTATGTATGTATGTATGTATGTATAAACCCGAAGCCCAAGGTAGCGGGACTCGAAGCGCTCAGACCTCCTCGATCGAAAATGCTAATTAATTATTCCCTGTAGGGATTCAAATCATTTACAGCTAAATGAAACTGCAAAGAGATGTAGGTACTCAACTTAGACGAAGAAGAGGAAGCCTTCACATGAAGAAATTCTTCAAAATAAGCTAATAAAGAGCACACGACAAGAAATAGAAAAGTATCTTGAAGCTGCGAACAAAGGAATGGAGCGCCAGGGACGTATGGGGCCACCGAAACGTTATAGGATATGTAATGGCTCCTCACTTATCCTTCCCCTTGTAGGATTAGACTGGGTAAAGCCTATTGGGGGTACAGATATCTATGGTTATCTAGGATACGTCCCTGATTATACACGCCGCGCGTAACTTTTGCCTTGCTTTCCCATTCCTATCTTATCTCTTAAGGACTTTCAAAACTCCCTGGTGAAAGCCCATTCTACTAGACTCAGACGAAAATTTCTGCATCGTTGTTTAGAGGAACATGTGATCCCCAAAACGTTACTCCCAGCTCGACTAAGAAAAGATATTGACCACCCATTTAGTGATTTTATTGTTCTATCACTGAAGAAACACCTGGAAACTACAAGAAGGTCAGAACAACAATTATTCAAGCAGTTACGCAAGACTAAATATGATTTTATGTGGGATGTTCCTCTTGACTGGAGAACACCCATATTGAACGTTATCTACTCCCGACTTAGAGAGAAATTACAAGTTTTAAGTGTTCATTTGGAAAATAAATTGAATAGACTAATACAGGCAAGTGATTGGAACAAGAATTTTCAAGATAATTGTGTTATAAATTTGTCTGATAAACCTGTATCAAGTGAAGTAAAAAAGGCTTTGGGGTATGGATTATCATTCGCAGTAGATAAAAAACCTAATAGTGTAGATATTGCCTCTGCCTTTGTAAAATTGGAAAAAACTAAGAAAATTCCCCAGTGTAACATCGACATTGCTAAAGGGCTTATTTATTCAATGATGGGATATGCAAACACCTGCAATTTCCCAAAACGTTTTTTAACAGCCTTAAAATCGTTGAAAAATGACTGTGAATTGCATATTACAAAAACAGAAAAAGCTAATATATTAGTTATTATGAACAAAACGACTTATTTAGAAAAGATGTATGTACTTTTATCAGATATTTCCACTTACATAAAATTAAGAGTTAATCCCTTAGACGATGTCATCAAAGATTTTAATAAAAACTTAAAATCTATCTTAAAACAAGAAAAAATCTTAATACTTTTATCTCTACTAGTCTGTCTTTGCCTTATTTATATGGTTTAATTAAAACCCATAAAACAGGATATCCAATCAGACCAATTATCAGTGCTACAGGTTCTATTAACTATAAATTATCAAAATATTTAGTTAAATTACTTTCCCCGATCTTAGGATCTATTTCAACCTCTCATATAAAAAATTCTGTTGATCTTTGCGAAAAATTACAAAAAGTTGACCTTACGTCGAGACATAGATTAGTAAGTTTTGATGTAACTTCATTGTTTACCAAAGTGCCGGTTGATGACTTATTGTATTTCCTGTCGAGTATTTTAGATGCTTATGATTTACCTTTATCAACCCATACTATTATTGAACTCATTTGTTTGTGCATTAAAATGTGTAAATTAAGTTTTAATGGAGATTATTATGAACAAGTTTTATCCAACATATATATGGAGTTTTTCGAATTTAGATTAATTCCTTCAGTGTGGTCTTCCCAAATTATTTGGTATCGATATGTTGATGATGTTCTAGGTATTTTAGAAGAAAATTTCAATCTTGAGGGTTTTGTTTCAATTATTAATTCATTAGTACCATCTAAAATTTACTATAGAAAATGAAGAAAATAACTGTATCCCATTTTTAGAAGTTTTAATAGTTAGAGAAACATAAATTTAAGTTTTCCATATATAGAAAGCCTACAAATAATTTTTCATATGTACATTTTTACTCCGGTCACTCTAAAAATATAAAACATTCAGTTTTTTCCTCCATGTACCTTAGGGCATTTAGAATTTGTAGCCCAGATTACATTGAGGACGAGTTCACTAAAATAGAAAAAATTGTAACAGATCTTTGCTATCCCAAATATTTCTTAGAAAAATGTATGAACAAGGCTAAGAAAACTTTTTATAGTGTCTAGGTAGAGAGGAAGGAAACAATTAATAATATGCTTTGTTTGCCATTTCATGTTTGTTTTTTAGATATACCACTTTTGAAAAAACTAGACATTGATATAGTGTTTAAATGTAATTGTACATTAAAAAAACATGTTAAGAATAGTTCTGGAAATGATAATAATGTAATATATAGCATTCCTTGTTCAGAGTGTAATCTATTCTATGTCGGCCAAACATCCAAAAGTATCCCAGTCAGATTAAAACAGCATCAGGTGGCCTTTTCCAGGGGTTCTATTAATAATGCCTTGGCCTCCCACTGGTTAGAGTCAAGTCACAGAATTGGTTGGTCAAAGGCGGAAAAAGTAATCCATGTAGATGATTATTTCCAAAGGAATAATGTTGAATCATTTTTAATCTCCTGTACTCAAGGTAGAAATTTGAATCTAAGCCCAGGTTTGTTTTCCGTTAATCCAGTATTATCCTTTTATCTAAAATCTGACTTCTCCGGAATTATTAAGAAACTGACAGCTGTTGGATTCCATTTTCCTGTTTAAATACGATGTCTTTGTATACGTGTTCTCATTGTTGAGTTTGATAATGTCCTGAGTGGATGAAAGTACTAACTCCAATCAAGTCTTTTAATTTTTCCTTTCGTGGCTATAATACATTTTATATTAATCACGTGTCAGCTTTCGTGATTTCTACACACACACACACACACACACACACACACACACACATTTAGCCACAGTGATACTCCCAGAGAATTAACCATAGGTCTCCAAAATTCTAACTCCTGGCGCGAGTATCCTTGATATATCTTTATGGATATTAGATAAAATCAGGGGACATATTTTTTTATATGACACATAGCAATCTTCACACCGAATAGATTTAACTCTTTGAGGGGGAAGAGTGGCGAACGAAGGGGAGCCGTTATCAAGTTACCCAGTGGACTTCTACGGCGCATCATTCCTTTTAAAAATAGCATTTAAGCACGGTGCTCTCCCTCGTTTCTCTCGGTGTTGTTACTATTTTCAAGGAATATTATCTAGCAATACCCAGCATTTTCATCCCCTGGAAAGTTGAGTATTTATTCTTTCCTGTGTATAATTTTATAGCTCCCTTCTCAGTTAAATTAACATAATTTAGGTGTGTTAAGTGGATCACTGCCATCTCCGGAGTCGGTCATCTTGAGACCGCTGTCGCACGCCATAAATGCAATTATTTAGTTAGCAGTGCGACGCTCTCAGTATTCAGCCAGCAGTGCGACGCTCTCAGTATTCAGCCATAAGAAATTTCGAGCTAGTTAGGCAAAATTATACTAGTGAAGATTGCAGATACACATATAATATTTCCTCTTCCTATTATAACGTTCTTTTGTATACGATAGGGCCTTGGTGGTATCACTTGTAGCTGTGGTCCCCACTCGAGTTAGGCTAGCCTAACCCGTTTAGTATACGTTAGTAACGTTAATCCCATTGTTTAACATCTAGTATAGTTAATATTAATTCGTTCGGGGATATATATATATCCCCTAGAATTATTGGTATAATCCGATACGCTTCTCTTTTAGAGAAAAGAGGATAAATCCTTCTTCCCCCCTGAGTGCTGCCATCCCAGGCGGCAACCCTATCTTCCATCATCGCCAACGAGTAGTTAACTCCGGCTTGACATGGATAGTGTTTTACTGTCGATCTTCTTTGCTGGCGAGTATCCCGCCTTTGAAGTATGACAGTAACTCATGGTGTATTGTCTTGTAGCCGACATTGTCATCGACAGAGGAATCGTTGTTCCTCTGCCGGCTATGACTTTGTCTGTAAAGGAAGCTACGCTTCCCTAGTCTACAACCGAAAGTGGACGGCATAATTGCCGCCTCTTTTCTCCCTTGTGGACTAGAAGACATGTCTTATATCTGGCAATGTCACCAGCAGGAGAATTTTTATTCCCTGCTGTCCATGATGGCTCCGGTATAGGAAGCTAGGCTTCCTTGATTTACAGCCGAAAGTAGATGACATACTTGCCGCCACCTTTCTCCTCTGTAAAATATAAGACCCTTTCCCTCCCCCTTCTGTCTTTTAGTGTCGGCCTAGCAGTCACAAATGTCCTTTGCCCGGTATTCTACAATCATCCCCGCTTGCCGGGCTGACTGAGTTACCGGCCGGGTTCCTACAAACGGCGGTTTGGTTACCGCTTCGACCAACTCCCTAACGGAAGCAAAGCTTCTGGAAAGGTTGAGCCGGCTTTGATGGCTGCCGGTGGGCATTATACTGTTGAGAATTCTTCAGTCATTTCTATGACTGCCATCCACAAACCTTGTAACCGGTAGTACAGCCGGCAACATAATTTCTCGCTGGATGGAAGCTAGAATCAGTGTACTCCTCCCCTTCCATTAGAATTTCCTTTCCGGGAAGAAGGCTGTAGAAGGCAGTAGACCCCTACACTCCTAATTATCATACTAAACTATAATAATACGGAGTCTTCCTTCTTATCCTTTCTCTCTCCCTATCAGTTCGTGCCGCCAGACACTAGCCTAACCCTGGTAGTATACCGGTAAGACTGCAGTATATGACAATACAGTAGCTAGTATTCCTGCAGTATAACAATACAGCAGTTAGAAAACTACAGTATACAATGATACAGTAGTCTCTGTGTATCCTTCCGCAGTCTATTGCTGAGACCAAATAAAATGTTGAGGTGAAGTATTCCCTCAACATCCTGATGAATCCTAGATCATCGGGATACTGATTATTACTGTGCAGTATTAATATTCTACAAGTGGAGGAGTTAGTGTAAATGTTCACAGAATCCGGCTTTACGTATGAGAGTTATTCCACTCTGTATTTTCCCTAATAAGGAAATTAAAAATATCAATAATGACGGAGGTCACAGCAATTGCCTGGAGAGGAAACACAGATATGTGTGTTTCCTACTTTTCTAGCTTACTATCTCAAGCTATTAAAGATAAAAGTAAGAAATACTATTGTTAAGCATGTGTATTTATATCAATGATATAAACAACTGAGTACTCATTTCACCCTTTTTCTCCCATACTGAAGGAGTCAATGGTGAAGGGTACAGTTGTATTCCTTAACCACAAGATAAAGAACTTTGTGGGCCTACAATGTACAGGTCTCATGCCCCCTTCTGCATCGTATCTGGATCCCTTAGGTACTGGGACCCGTATTTTAAGCATATATTATATCAATGATATAAACAACCTAGTACTCATTCACCCTTTTCTCCCTTACAGGAGGAGCCACTGGCGAAGTGTACAGTTGTGTTCTGCAACCACAAGAGTTAAGAACTTTTGTGGGCATATGATGTACAGGTTTTATGCCCCTGCTGCATCGTATCTGGATCCCTGAGGTTCTGGGACCCGAAAAGTCGCTCCAATCGCTTGACCTTGCTGACCGATGGCTTTGTAAAAGATATCCCTGACACTACGGAGTCAAGGGATACAGCAAGGGAAATCCATCGAAGGTGAGTATGAGGCTCCAGAAGAACTCTCCGGGACCTTACCTACCTAACAAATCTTTGAAGTGCCTACTGTTCCCTAAGGCTCAATTGAATATTTTTGTGCCTCAGGCACAGGTCCAGCCTCCCTCTATCCAACGGGCAATGGACTCAGATATCAACAAGGCACTGCAAGGCTTGGACATCCACCAAGATCGGATGTCAGAGGTGTCCATTGACACCGGACAGGACCTACTGCAAGAAGGCCCTGAATAAGGAGTGGTTCAACCACCCACGGAGGAAGAAGGATCCGTTTTGACGGTGACTGAGGTCCCTCAGCACACTGTGCCGGCATATCAACCTTTGCCGTCAACCTCTTCAGCCCCAACTCCCCAACTGGCTATACAGGTCGGCAGGAGCGAAACGCTCCTAGAGTCGATTCAGCAAATGCTGACACTGTTCCGGAAGGAACAATAGGAGAATAAGCAAGATCTTAAAGAGATGAAGGGAGAGGTACAGGGAAGGAAACGGCCTGGCGCTTCCAGGGGCTCCACTAAGCCCATTAAAATATCTGACCTCCCTTACTGCTCCGAACCAACCTCTGGAGGTAGACAGAACACATGCCCATGTTGAATGGGAAGCTTTATATCTCCGAGAAGTTGGGGTCCAATCCCCTTGAAGAGCTTCAATTCTGGCCCAGCTTTCAGCATACCCAGAGTGTTACGTGAGACTGTGGGATGAACCTACATCCCGCGAGGAGATTATACTGAAGGAAGTCATTGTCCTCGAACATGACAAGGCACAAGCCATCCTTACCAAGAACCTGAAAAGGGCCGGCTATACTAACTCCAAAGTCTCAGCATTGAGCAAGACGTACCCAACCTTCATTGTTCCCTCCTCCAGAGCCTTCCCCCTTTCAGGAAAAGCCCTAGACTGTGTCACGAGAGCAGTCGAAGAGGGCAAACCCTGCCCAATCCTAGAGAAATGCAAACCATTATCTCTAGCTATGCCCACCTGCGAGGAGAAGTGGAGAGAGGTACATCTAACCTTCTCCGTCTCGAAGTTGGATCCGGAAATAGCAGGCCAGTAGTTTAATGAGAACCTTCCAAAGTTGCCAAACCATTCTTTGAGAAGGGGACGGGAGACGAAAGATAGTCTTGCCGCTTCCCTGTCTCATCAGAACTGCTTGGAAATGTGTTCAGGCCTTTAATAACGCCCCACCCTTGTGATGGATTTGTAGGCTTTTTTCAAGTCAAAAAAGGACCTGTAGAGAGCATGTGTTTGCTGCAACAATGGTGAAACACGAACCCAGAAAACTGATTTCATCATGTATCTGGGGGCGAAGATCCTTTCCAACAGGAAGTGGTCCAAGAAGTCAATGCCAAAGCCACCACGGAGAATAGGAATCTTTTTCAAAAGTGGGGCATGTCCTCAAAGAGGAAATCGTCATTAGAACTGCACAATTTCCGTAAGTGACCATGACCACAGTGCTTCAAATGGTAGTCCAGCCGTAAACCACCTTTCAGATGGTCTCTCAACAGCTGGTGGCCAGTCATCTGTGTTTAATCCAGGCTTTGAAAGGCACTTGACTACCTTTCGGCGGTACAAAGGTAAGGGCACAAAAAGAGGATCCTCCGGAAACCCCCCAAGGGTGGGGGAGGACGCGGTCACGGAGACGATGTCCCCAGGAACCTCTAAACAATGAGAGGTTCCAGGTAGGAGGCAGACTTTCCACTTTTGGGATCGTTGGACCTTCGACCCTTGGGTCCACAGCCAAATTACGAATGGATTTGGTTGGAAATGGAACAAAAATCCGCCCCACTTTTCCAAAATTCTTCCAACACTCCACCCCCTTATTGAAAGAATATACCTCCGAACTCTTGAACAAGAAGGTAATGAAGAAAGCGAAGTCCATCAAAATTCCAGGGAGCGATGTTATGTGTTCCCAAGACAGACTCGGACAAACCCAGAGTCATTCTAGACTTGTCTCCACTCAAGAGGTTCATCTAGAACAACAAGTTCCAGATGCTTACATTGCAACACATAAGTACCATTCTACCAAAAAGGGGCGTATACATTCTCAATAGACCTGGCAGATGCTTACTGGCACCTACCAGTCAGTTGCCCCCTCTCCTCCTACCTAGGATTCAGGCTACAGAAGACAAAATTTGTCTTCACAGCCAAGCCCTTTGGACTAAACATAGCCCCAAAGGTATTCACAAAGCTAGCGGACATGAGCGTCCAGTACCTACGCTCCCAAGGAGTGCAAGTAGTAGTATACCTGGACGATTGGCTGGTGCGGGCAGCATCCAAGACTACTTGTCTGCAAGCGGCTGGAATGGTGATCCACTTCCTGGAACACCTGGGCTTCAAGATCAATCTCTAGAAGTTTCGCCTTTCTTCAGCTCACAAGTTTCAATGGTTGGGAATCCATGGGAACATGCAGTCACACCACCTCTCCATTTAGAAGAGGAAAGAAATAGTGGCATATGTCAAGAGACTAATCCAACACAAGAGGATTTTAAGACACCAACAGGAAAGAGTACTGGGCTCTCCCCAGTTCACAGTAGTGACAGACCCGGTGCTAGAAGCACAGCCAAAGGATGCGTCAGGAGTCTGGAGAAGTTACGCATCAAACGCTCGAAGAGATCAACAAGGTTGACACCGACCCGATTGCCCACGCTATTAAGGCCACGGTCAACAAATAGGAACCTAGCACAGACAATTCTCTTACAACCACCACAAAAATCAATGGTGATACACACGGAAGCCTCCCTGGAAGAATGGGGAGGCCATTCGCATGAAATGAAAGGGCAAGAAATTGATCATTCCAGTTAAAAAACTTTCACATCAACATTTTGAAGGCTATAACAGTCCTCCTGATGCAGATGAGACTATCCTCTCGTAGAACAGTCCACATCAGACTGGCCCTCAACGAGGTGATGGTAATAAATCGACAAGGCTCGAGTTCACCTCACATTAATCATGTGATGTTAGCCATCTTCCACCTGGCAAGGTAGAGAAGATGGCATTTATCAAGCAGTTCACCATCAAGGGTTCCGCGATGTGACGGCGGATGCTCTATCCAGGCGAAAGCCGATAGAGACAGAATGGTTTCTAGACGCAGACTCATTCTCCTTTATTTTCGATGAAAGTCCCGGAACTGCAGATCAACCTCTTCACAACGAGCGACAACAAGAAACTACCTCGTTATGTAGCCCCTTACTAGAAACTTAAGCAGAAGCAATAAACGTCATGTCTCTCGACTGGAACGGATGGAATCGAATTTATCTGTTTCCACCTACCAATCTCCTGCTAAAAGTCCTCGACAAGTTAAGATCCTTCAGAGGAATAGCTTATGTAGTGGCCCCCAAATGGCCCCAAAACAATTGGTTTCCTCCATTATTATTATTATTATTATTATGATTATTATTATTATTATTATTATTATTACTAGCCAAGCTACAGCGCTTGTTGGAAAAGCAAGATGCTATAAGCCCAAGGGCTCCAATAGGGAAAAATAGCCCATTGAGGAAAAAGATAAGGAAATAAATAAATGATGAGAATAAATTAACAATATATCATTCCAAAAACAGTAACAGCGTCAAAACAGATATGTCCTGTATAAACTTTTAACGTCAAAAACAGGTATGTCATATATAAACTATAGAAAAGACTCATGTCAGCCTGGTCAACATAAAAACATTTGCTCCAACTTTGAACTTTTGAAGTTCTACTGATTCAACTACCCGATTAGGAAGATCATTCCACAACTTGGTAACAGCTGGAATAAAATTTCTAGAATACTGTGTAGTATTGAGCCTCATAATGGAGAAGGCCTGGCTATTAGAATTAATTGCCTGCCTAGTGTTACGAACAGGATAGAATTGTCCAGGGAGATCTGAATGTAAAGGATGGCCAGAGTTATGAAAAATCTTATGCAACATGCATATCAACTAATTGAACGACAGTGCCAAAGATTAATATCTAGATCAGGAATAAGAAATTTAATAGACCGTAAGTTTCTGTCCAACAAGTTAAGATGAGAATCAGCAGCTGAACACCAGACAGGAGAACAATACTCAAAACAAGGCAGAATGAAGGAATTAAAACACTTCTTCAGAATAGATTGATCACCGAAAATCTTGTAAGACTTTCTCAATAAGCCAATTTTTTTGCAATTGAAGAAGACACACACCTAATGTGTTTCTCAAAAGTAAATATGCTGTTGAGAATCACACTTAAAATTTTAAAAGAGTCATACAAATTTAAAGAAACATTATCAATACTGAGATCCGGATGTTGAGGAGCCACCGTCCTTGACCTACTTACAATCATACTTTGAGTTTAGTTAGGATTCAACTTCATACCCCATAATTTGCACCATGCACTAATTTTAGCTAAATATCGATAAGGGATTCACCAACCCCAGATCTACTTTCAGAGGATGGAATTGATGCAAAGAGAGTAGCATCATCTGCATATGCAACAAGGTTGTTTTCTACTCCAAACCACATGTCATGTGTATGTAATATGAAAAGTAATGGGCCAAGAATACTTCCCTCTGGAACACCGGATATCACATTCCTATACTCACCATTGTGCATATCAACAACAACTCTTTGAGATCTATTTCTTAAAAAATGAATAATAATGCTAAGAAACGACCCACCCACTCCCAACTGTTTGAGTTTGAAAACAAGGGCCTCATGATTAACACGGTCAAAGGCAGCACTAAAATCATGGCCAATCATGCGAACTTCCTGACCACAATCAAGGGATTTCTGTACAGCATTGGAGATTGTAAGAAGGGCATCACATGCTCCAAGGCCTTTACAAAAACCAAATTGCAAACTAGGAGTAGAGGATTACCTTCAGCAAACCTATCAAGACGTTTTGCCAGAAGACGTTCAAAAACTTAAGATGATATGGGAGTTATGGAAATTGGGTGGTAATCAGTGGGAATTGAGCTACCGCAAACACATTTACATAGAGGAGTAACATTACCAGTTCTCCAACAAGTGCTAAAAGCTCCTCTTCTTGCTAACTTGCGCAAAATAACAGATAACTTTGAAGCTAAGAAATCTGCTGTCTTTATAAAAAACAAAGGAAAAATACCATTTGGGTCTACACCTCCATAAGCATCAAGGTCCATCAACAGAGCTTTAATCTCACAAGATCGAAAAGCTAAACTAGTTAGTTTAGCCTCAAGAAAACAGGAATGAGGAAGTTC
The DNA here is from genome assembly GCF_036898095.1 of Palaemon carinicauda. Taxonomy (NCBI): domain Eukaryota; kingdom Metazoa; phylum Arthropoda; class Malacostraca; order Decapoda; family Palaemonidae; genus Palaemon; species Palaemon carinicauda. Next base: position 52,020,354 of record NC_090745.1, on the reverse strand, counting down.
AAGTTTTTCATTACTCTCTTTACTGTCAAAAACATAAGCCAAAGGGTTGCCTTTTCCTTTTGACAGTGAGGGACTGAGCCATCTGGTTTAAGTAAAGGAGGAACTGTTGCTTCTACACCAAAGAGTGCAGATTTAAGGGTAGACCACCATTTATGTTCCTGAGTTGTACCAGAAAGGGTTTCTTTTATGTTTAAATTGTACTCCTTTTCAGTTGAGGCATAAACTCTCTGAGCAAAATCTCGAAGCTGAGTATAGTTGTTCCAGGTCAAATCTGATCTGTTACCATTCCAAAGGTCATAGGCCTCCTGCTTCTCCAAATAAGCACGTCTACAAGCATCATTGAATCAGTGTTTGTCCTTCACTCGGTACCTTAGCACACGAGAAGGGATACGCCTATCAATTATGTTGACTAGATTCTCATTCAAAGGGACAACAGGATCTACACTACTATATAATTGTTACCAATTCAAGCACAAAAGATCATGCAAAATCCCATTCCAGTCTGCTTGAGATTTCATATAAAGTTTACAAGAGTATGATATATCAGGGACAGGCTGCTCAGTCTTCACTACTAAGGAAATCAAGGCATGATCGGATGTCCCGACTGGAGAACCAACCTTATTAGTAACACCAGGGGAGTCGAGGTCCAAGCAATTACCAGACCTATGAGTAACTTCATTTATGATTTGCTCACAGCCTGATTCAGAGGCAAAGTCTAAAGCTCTTAAGCCATGGCAATTGATAGGAGAGATAGAACTTAACCACTCCTTATGGTTAGCATTAAAATCATCAACAAAGACAAAAGAAGCCATTCTATCATCTTGTATCTTAGCCATAATGGTAAGAAGACAATCGAAGATAGAATCATCCATGTCTGGATTCCGGTAGATCGAACAAAAATAAAAGTTATGCCTGCCACAAACTTTTATTACCTGAATTTCATGACATCTACATTGATAGCAGGACTTATGAGAAGCAGGGTACTCCTATATACACCGCTATTCCCCTGGCCCTAGGGATGGCAACACGTTTCAACATTATTGCCTTCTTAAAACCAGTTATAAGGAGCTCAGGTGAGTGCCTCATATTAGAAACCAAAGTTTCTGAGCACAAAAGAATATCATACAGCCTGGACGCAACTTTAAGGTCTTGGATATTTGTATGAAGACCAAGAATATTGCAATACAGAAGATGACATTGACGAAATCTGGGAGGTACTGGTCCCGGATTTCGCTCAATGTCTCCAGACAACATAAGAATTAATTAATAGAAATAGAAAGAGACATCATACTTAAAAACTAGATTAACAAGAATTATAACAAAAACAATATGTACAGAATTATAAATAAAGTGATTGGTTATACCCATAGACTATAGTAAAAATTCGGAAAAAATTGTCAACATTGAGGAGCCGATACACCATGCAAGGCTAAATACCGTCCAGGATAGCCACTTCAACTGAAGGGACGACAGTAAGGATGGTTTGTAGAAGAAGAAGAATTAGAAAAAGGAAAAGACAACCTCTTGATAAACCACCAGGCATCCATGGCCCTTTTATTAAGCCTGCCCAACACACCATTTCAAAAAAAACAAGAGGAAAAAAATAATAATAATAAGATAGAATAGTGTGCCCGAGTGTACCCTGAAGCAAAAGAAATCTAACCTAAGACCGTGGAAGACCATGGTACAGAGGCTATGGCACTACCCAAGACTAGAGAACAATGGTTTAATTTTGGAGTGTCCTTCTCCTAGAGGAGCTGCTTACCATAGCTAAAGAGTTTTTTCTACCCTTACCAAGAGGAGAGTACACTGAACAAATTGCAGTACGGTAATTAACCTCTTGGGTAAAGAAGTGTTTAGTATATCATTGTTGTCAAGTGTGTGAAGATAGACGAGAATATATAAAGAATAGGCCAGACTATTCTGTGTAAGTGTAGGCAAAGAAAAATTGAGCCGTAACCAGAGAGAGGGATCCAATGCATTACTGTCTGGCCAGTCAAAGGATCCAATACCTCTCTATTGGTAATATCTCAACGGGTGGCTGGTGGCCTGGTTAACCTACTAGAATTGAAACCGTAGCTGTTTCCTCTGCCGTACCCAGTTTTATCCAAACTGGTGCAGAAGTTGACTGTTACATTTCCCCCTTGAGAACCTATAACCTGCATTTTATGATTTTTTCGCCCTAGCAGT
>NC_090745.1:51990664-52000664 GCF_036898095.1 Palaemon carinicauda | reverse complement strand
GGGGTCTGTCGTATCAAACCCTTCAAAGTTCCTCTCAGCGACGGAAGCTGGCCACAATTTCTTCCATGCTGAATTAAGAGTTAGTCTTGTGATGCCCCTGCCATGCATCGTCAATAATTTTTAAGCAATGGACTATATTGTAAAGTTACTTCCAAAATTCACAAAGGGTGAGACTGGTGTTGTCTGTGACATTTAAGCATTTCTTGAACAAATGCTTCGTGTACAGTTTTTTAAGTTGGAAATAACTTTTTGGTCCATGGGCTGGAGGAGTGGCGTGGTGTTGGGCTGGAGATAAAGGACCTTGATGAACCTGAACTCATCAAGAATGTCCTCTTCGAGACCAGGAGGGTGACCAGGGGCATTGTCAAGGACCAGGAGACATTTCATTGGCAGGTTTTTCTCCAACAAATATTTTTTGACTGCCAGACCAAAGCACAGATTAACCCATTCTGTAAAGAAAGGCCATGTAACCCAAGCCCAAGCATTAGCACGCCACATCACTTGCAGTTTTTATTTCAAGATCCTTTGGCTCTTGAAAGCTCGTGGCTTTTCAGAGTGGTACACCAGCAGTGGCTTGACCTTACAGCCACTGCTGTCATCGGCACACAAGGTTAGAGTTAACCTGTCCTTCATGGCTTTATAGCCAGGTAGTCTCTTCTCCTCTGCCGTGATGAATGTCCTCCTGGGCATCTTCTTCCAGAAAAGGCCAGTTTCATGACAGTTGAAGACTTATTGGGGGATGTAGTCATGTCGGGCGATAATCGAGGCAAAGATTGTGACGAAGTCCGCTGCGGCTTTCGAGTCTGAAATTGCTGCTTTCCCATGCCTCACAACAGAGTATCCCAGTCCGTTTTTTGAAGTTATCTAACCAGCCACGACTGGCTTTGAAGATTTCCGCTGGCATCGAAGTCTCCCTTCTCTCAGCTGCTCACTTTCCTTTCAAGTCATGGTAGATTCTGCTGGCCTTTTCACATAGGAACGTCTCGGTCACGCTATCTCCCGCTAACTGTTCCAGCTAAGTCACTTTTACACCACTCTCATGTTTTTCGATAATTTCATGCTTCATCTCCTTTGTCATTATACGCTTTTTTTTTTTCACTACCCTTGTTTGCACTCGCTTGCTATGGACCCAATGCTTATTTACTGAATTCTGCACTGATTAACGCAAAGTACACACACGTAAATAACAAAACATTACGGCCGATGCTCTGAGATAAACTTTACTCGACCGAGATCCGACGGGAAAGACTAAGCGATGCTGTCCTAGTGAGAAGCCTCTCGCACACTCGGCCACCTGGCGGCCACATTGGGAAGTGCCGCCTCGTATCTCAAATTTTTCCTTGTATCTTAGGACAAAAATTTGCTCGGAACTTTCCTCGTATCCCAAATTTCTTGTATGTTGGGACACTCGTATCTCATGGTATTGCTGTATAAACTCATTTCAAAGGTAGCCTAAAGTACGGCATCTGACTTCGTCAACAAACCACTATTTTTTTTAGGAAACATCATTTTATTCTAGAAAATTGCTACTTTTTCAATAGTTGATTGTGCATTAAGAAAATGTACTTTTGTTTTAAATTTCGGGTGTGTTTTGAAAATAAAGTATTGCTGACTTCTTTTTGTTTTACTTTTGGCTGTAACCAGATCAGCTGATGCCTAGCTACCCCTCTCAAGACTATGTGCATACGAATACAGTAACAAAGTATTGTTTATTACATTTCTTAACGTATTCATAACATCTATACAGTTAATATTACATAAGCACCAATGTGTTATAACTTATCATATATTTGGTTTAGTGCACTTAATACTATCATTATCTCTCTCTCTCTCTCTCTCTCTCTCTCTCTCTCTCTCTCTCTCTCTCTCTCTCTCTCTCTCTCTCTCTCTCTCTCTCTCTCTCTCTCTCTCTCTCTCTCTTGCTAGGCTACCTTTTGCTACCTCTCATTTCTTACCTCTCTCTATCTCTCTAACAAGTTAAATCTTTTTTGCTTCTCAAAGTTTGTTATATTAAAAACATGATTCAGAATTTATTTACTTTCTCCAATCTCACACCATTTCTGTCACATCCAGCGTTATAGCAGTAACCCAATTGTTCGATGACTTTAAAAACTGGCCTAGTACTTGCTTCGCGCTCTCTTTTTTTCAGAAGGTTCCATAATTGAGGTGTGTACAAGTTGACTTACAACTGAAGTTAGGAAAAGTATTTTGGATATGGAATGGACAATTATCTTTCATAATAGTATAGAATTAAGATTAACTATCATTCTGTCATTAGAGGCAGTTTGCTATTGTTGATTAAATGCTAACAGGAATGTTTTTTTGGTTTGCTACGTATGTTGGAATTTATATGGATAAGGTAATTAAAATTTTTGTAATGACATAATTAATAAAATCTCTTAATATCATTGTTAATCACCTTGATCATTTGTTTTAATGAGTTCGTGTGTTCATTATGATCGACGATGGAGCGTACAGTAAACAAATGGAAGGTTTTCGTTAAAAGGCCGATTTACATGACCTGTTTTCTTTCCGAGTTTTCTTTCGGAGTCTAGCTTTTTTACGTGTATTCAAATGCAACTGTTGATACGACCCGTCAGGTTGACGGTGGCCAACGGTCGTCAGCCGTCAGAGTTGGCAAGGCTTTCTTCCCAAGAAAACCCGGCCGGTTTGACGGCCGCTAGCCACCAACAGGAGGATGATGCTTCGTGTGAACGAGGACTTATGCGGCGTGTTTAGGAAAAGCATTATATAAATAGCATTCATTTCATTTACAGTATTTCAAAATTCTTAGAAAAAATGTAGGAAAAAAACATTGGTAATAACAAAATCATCATATGTAAAATAAGTAACCTAAACACCTATGTGTAAAGGCGTTCGTTTCTTATGATGAGAGGTAAACGTAAACAAAACAACGGATTCCGATTTATTGGTATGCTTTTTGGCGTGGTTACGAAATTCATGATATAAAATTCCCTTTATTTCATCAATTTTGGATTTTCAATAATAAACAAAATCTAATCTACACAGCGATTGTTTTGCTATTAACCAGTTGTCTTATACAACAGATATAACTTAAACTTATTTGAATTACTACTAATTTTAGGTTGTGTTATAAGGGGAAATATACTGTAATTACACCCTTCCTGGTAATAAATTTAACCTTCTTCAGGTTAATAAAACTTTAAGACATTTTGATTGTTTTATCTTTTATAAGAACAATTTAATATAAAAAAAGACCGTATAGTACCTAGAAAGAAATGAAAATGGCGTTTGAATAGGCAAGTTTCTGTTTACTGTGGCACTAATGGAATTCTTCCTTTTATGTGTTTTGAAATGTGCGATTTTCCATATATATATACATATATATATTATATATATAGATATTGTATACATATATATATATATATATATATATATATATATATATATATATAATATATATATATAATATATATATTTAATATATTTAATAAATATATCATATATTATATATAATATATTATATATATAATTATATATATGTATATATATATATATATATATATATATATATATATATATATATATATATATATATATATATATATACATTTATATATACATTTATATATATATATATATATATATATATATATATATATATATATAAATTTATATATATGTGTATATATATGTATAAATATATAAAAATATATATATAAATATATATGTATATATATAATATATATATATATATATATATATATATATATATATATATATATATATATATATATATATATATATATACATATATATATATATATATACATATATATATATATATATATATATATATATATATATATATATATATATATATATATATATATATATATATATATATATACACACATCAGACATATACCAAGGCACTTCCCCCAATTTTGGGGGGTAGCCGACATCAATAAAAAGAAACTGAAAAAGGGTACCTCTCCTCTCTACGTTCCTCCCAGCCTGACAAGGGACTCAACCGAGTTCAGGTGGTACTGCTAGGGTGCCACAGCCCACCCTCTCCCGTTATCCACCACAGATGAAACTTCATAACGCTGAATCCCCTATTGCTGCTACCTCCATGGTCATCTAAGGCACCGGAGGAAGCAGCAGGGCATACCGGAACTGCGTGTCACAGTCGCTCGCCATTCATTCCTATTTCTAGCACACTCTCTTGCCTCTCTCACATCTATCCTCCTATCACCCAGAGCTTTCTTCACTCCATCCATCCACCGAAACCTTGGCCTTCCTCTTGTACTTCTCCCATCAACTCTTGCGTTCATCATCATCTTTAGCTGACAGCCATTTCCCATTCTCTCAACATGGCCAAACCACCTCAACACATTCATATCCACTCTAGCTGCTAACTCATTTCTTACACCCGTTCTCACCCTCACCACTTTGTTCCTAACCCTATCTACTTGAGATACATCCGCCATACTTCTTAGACAATTCTTCTAAAACACATTCAATTTCTTTCTCTCCGTCACTTTCATTCCCCACAACTCTGATCACACATCACAGTTGGTACAATCACTTTTTCATACAGAACTCTTTACATTCATGCCCAACCCTCTATTTTTACTACCCCCTTAACTGCCCCCAACACTTTGCAGCCTTCATTCACTCTCTGACGTACATCTGCTTCCACTTCACCATTTGCAGCAACAACAGACCCTAAGTACTTAAACTGATCCACCTCCTCAAGTAACTCTCCATTCAACATGACATTTAACCTTGCACTACCTTCCCTTCTCGTACATCTCATAACCCTACTCTTGCCACATTAACTCTTAACTTCCTTCTCTCACACACCCTTCCAAATTCTGTCACTAATCGGCCAAACTTCTCTTCCACGTCTGCAACCAGTACATTATCACCTGCAAACAACAACTGATTTACCTCCCATTCATGGTCATTTTCGTCTACCAGTTTCAATCCTTGTCCAAGCACTTGAGCATTCACCTCTCTCACCACTCCATCAACATACAAGTTAAACAACCACGGCGACATCACACATCCCCCTCTTAGCCCCACTCTCACCGGAAAGCAATCGCTCACTTCATTTCCTATCCTAACCCATGCTTTATTACCTTTATAGAAACTTTTCACTGCTTGCAACAACCTTCCACCAACTCCATATAACCTCATCACATTCCACATTGCTTCCCTATCAACTCTATCATATGCTTTCTCCAGATCCATAAATGCAACATACACCTCCTTACCTTTTGCTAAATATTTCTCGCATATCTGCCTTACTGTAAAAATCTGATTCATACAACCCCTACCTCCTCTAAAACCACCCTGTACTTCTAAGATTGCATTCTCTGTTTTATCCTTAATCCTATTAATCTTTACTCTACCATACATTTTTTCAACTACACTCAACAAACTAATAACCCTTGAATTACAACACTCATGCACATCTCCCTTACCCTTATATAGTGGTACAATACATGCACAAACCCAATCTACTGGTACCATTGACAACACAAAACACATATTAAACAATCTCACCAACCATTCAAGTACAGTCACACCCCCTTCCTTCAACATCTCGGTTCTCACACCATCCATACCAGAAGCTTTTCCTACTCTCGTTTCATCTAGTGCTCTCCTAACTTCCCCTCTTGTAATCTCTCTCTCATTCTCATCTCCCATCACCGGCACCTCAACACCTGCAACAGCAATTACATCTGCCTCCCTATTATCCTCAACATTCAGTAAACTTTCAAAATATTCCGCCCACCTTTTCCTTGCCGCCTCTCCTTTTATCAACCTTCCATTTCCATCTTTCACTGTCTCTTCAATTCTTGAGCCAGCCTTGCTTACTCTCCTCACTTCTTTCCAAAACTTCTTCTTTTCTTCATATGAATGACCCAATCCCTGACCCCATATCAGGTCAACTGCCCTCTTTGCCTCAGTTACCTTGCGCTTTACTTCCACATTTTTCTCTTTATATTTTCATACTTCTCTACACAATTATTCTGCACCCATTCTTCAAAAGCTCTCTTTTTCTCTTCCACTTTTACCTTCACTCCTTCATTCCACCATTCACTGCCCTTCCTCATGCTGCCTCCAACACACTTCTTGCCACACACCTCACTTGCAATCCCAACAAAATTTTTTTTTACTAACTTCCACTCCTCCTCTAAATTACCAGTTTCTCTTACTTTCACTTCGTCATATGCCATTTTCAACCTTTCTTGATATTTACTTTTACCCCGGTTTTATTAGCTCTTCAACCCTCACTAGCTCCCTTTTACATCCACCTACTCTATTCCCCCACTCTTTTGCTGCAACTAATTTTCCTGCCACCAAAAAATGATGAGACATACCGTTAGCCATACCCCTAACCACGTGCACGTCTTTCAATCTTCCAAACATTCTTTTGGTTATCAACACATAATCCATTAATGCTCCTTCTACCACTCTTCCATTTGCCACTCTTACCCATGTATACTTGTTTTTATTTTTATTTTTGAAAAAGCTAGAACTTATCACCATCTCTCGCTCAACACACATATCTACCAGTCTCTCACCACACTCATTTTCACCTGGCATGCCATACTTCCCAATGACACCTTTTACCTCTCCAGCACCCACTCTAGCATTTAAGTCACCCATGAGAGCTACATAATTTCTTCTACCCAGTCCTTCTACACACCCAGTTAATTCATTCCAGAACTCATTCCGCTCTTCTTCACTTTTCTCACAACCTGGCCCGTACGCACTGACAAAAGCCGAACATTCCCTACCCAACATTACCCTTACCCACATTAACCTAGATGATATCTCCTTTCATTCCACTACTTTACCTGTCATCCATTCACTCAGCAATAAAGCCACACCGTCTCGTGCTCTTCCCCTTTCAATCCCATACTCTCTACAAGTTATTTCACCAAACATCACTTCACCCTTTCCTTCTATCTTTGTCTCACACAAGGCCAATGTATCCATCCTTCTATTCCTAAACATACTTCCAATCTCACATCTTTTACTCTCTATCGTACTACATCCATGCACTTTCAAACACCCCAAAACTAGAGTGCGGGGAGCAGTCACTCTCCCCCCAGCTCCACCTCTTTGATGATGTCTCACAGGACTTTAAATACAGGAGAGGGGGTTTCCAGCCCCCTTGTTCCGTCCCTTTTAGTCGCTTCTTACGACACGCAGGGATACGTTGGCGCTATTCTAATTGTTTTTATGCCCCTGCGGCCACAGGCGGCACATATATATATATATATATATATATATATATATATATATATATATATATATATATATATATATATATATATAGTTGTATATATTATTTTAGTTGGATAAAATGTTATGCCTTTTTAAGTTTGTATCCTTTTCCACTTGCTAAAAGGGATTTTTTTTTCCGGTGCAGTAGGCTGCACTTCTGTCTAGATAGGCTATCCCGGCAAGGAAGTCAAGACTATAGCAAGAATGATATCTCAAACAGACAAGACAGGAAGCAGAGACAGAAGGTGGCACCTCTGCCAAGATAGGCTAACCAGGCAAGGGAGTCGACTCCATAGCAAGAGAGATATAGTGCAGGAAGAAAGGCTGCAGACAGAACAAGCACTGCCAAGGTGGCAGAGGACCACCTCAAGGGGTACCAACTCCATGCCTATGTAGGGTTAGGCCATAGGGAGAACTGTGTAGATAAGCCTAGCCTACCTAACAGTTAAGGGAAAGATCAAAAGCTAGGGTGAGATGACTAGACAAGAGGAACATTGTTCTAGTACTGTCAGGTTATGGTCTAACTAGGAAGGGGAAGGGGCAGAGAAACACTCAAAGAGAGATTTTAACCAGGGGAGGAGAAAATCTCACCCACCTAGGGCAGGAAAGATAGCCAACAAGTAGGCACAAGTAAAGGGAAAGAAGGGGGTGGTGATGGGAGACTCAGAAAATTGTGATGCGGCATGACAGGAAGGCCCAACAGCAACATTAGAACAGCAATAGTGTTCCAAAGGGGCTGCCGTGATAGGACACAGTGGACAAGTCCTCACAACCAGGCATAGCCTACCAAAGACTAAGAGAGAAGTCTAATGATGGTTAAGGCAACACAAGGAGGTCTACTAGTCAGCATCAAATAGGGGGTAAGGCATTCCAATGGGCAAATATAAGTAGACACAAGGAACAGGATCCGTAGACCTGTTCTCCCTTGCCAAACAGTCACCCCAGGGCAAAGGAGAACACTATCCAACTCCCAGAAGGACTTCCAAGACCTTAGCTCGTCTCTGTGACGAATCGATAGCATGGGAGGATAGACAGCCTCACCCAACCAGTAAGGTTTGATGAAATAAAGGTATGGCTGCTGGCTAAAGTAGGCTAGCCTAAGTTAAGGCTGATAAGAAACACACAAGAAACACCAAGGAAGGATAGGGGGGGGGGGTGGATACCATAAACATACCACCCTTTATACCACACTTTAGAGTAATAAAATAAAATATTCCTAAAGTAAAATGACTAAATAACTAAGCATTTCTTAGGGATTTGGAACATGATTTAATGGTGCCGAATGCATTCTGGTCTTGGGACAATAAAAGCATGCAATACAATAAAAATATAGGGTGTAGACGTGAAATTCACCAACACATGAAAAAGGGGGCACTCAACTTAGTTGATGAGAAAGAAGCTGAATCATCCATGATTGAAAATCACTCAAAAAGCCAATAAAACTAGCAGAAAATCTCCAAGTGAACCGACAACCATGGCACTGCGAAAGGAAAATGGTTTAACAGGAAATGTATTTGTTTTAGCACATTGAGATCAGGAGTTATAATGGTTCTCCTGCCTACATATCCTACCCTCACTTTTCCTTCGAGACAATGTTAACTCTATTTGGGGAAGGATAACGATGGCTTGTTTTTATCTCCCGGGATATTCGCTCCGGAGGTCGAAACTCCGCTGATACCTCTAAGGTAAATTACTCTGGTATATTCCAAGTAGAAGTGGACAATGAGGGACTTCCATCAGGACGACATGGCTTGAGCCCAAAAATATGTTTATTTTTTTAATGGCGTGGATGTTTCTTCATCCGTTATTGCTGCTGGCATGGATGTTTCTACATCTGTTGTTGCTTCCTGCTTCTATGAATGGGAGGAGGTATCACAGTTGGGAGTGATTTGTATTCAAAGCCATATGTGACAGTATATGAGGATCTCAGCCATCCCAAATTTGGTTTTGACCCTTTTGCTGGAACTCTTCTCAAGGGTTGGGTCTTCGGAATCCAGGGGGATCCAAAGCTTTGGGTAGGACTCTCGGCCTATGGCCGGAATCCCATCATTACAGGTATGGGGAGAATGATTCCATAGTTTCTTGGTCTTAGTCCTAACAGGTGGGTTGAGCTTACATCTGTGCCTCTATATCTGTTTTGATGCTATCCTTCGGGTAGTGTATGGGAAGTATACTCTCATTGTGCCGATAGTGGAGAGTGTAAATTTCCTTTCTAACGTGTGATGCCTTGGTATTCTCGAGCAGGTTAATACCTATCACTTACAAATCTCGACCTCTGCTTTATGGATTCTACCCTGGATAGGTATCGTTATTTTACCACCTTGGATAGGTTTCGATAGGTCGACCTCGACCAGAGGTCCAAAAATATTTCATACAAAATTCATTTACAATCCAATTCACAACCTTTAGAAAAAATGCTAAGTCAAAAATAAATCCTTATTACAAATAAATTAAAAAGTTAAGTATACAAAAAAGGGACTTTACAAAAATATTCACCTAAAATCTAACTATGGAAATAAACTAAAAACTATTCTAAGCACTTATTTTATGATAATTGAGCACCATTTGATGAGATCCAAGGGGAGGAGGAACCACAAGGGAACGTTTCCTGAAATGAGAATTTTTTTTTTCTTTTATTTAAATCTCTCCCCTTTTCAACATATCTTTGGGGTAGGTAAATGACATAGTTAGTGGCTGAATTTTTCTAGGA
>NC_090745.1:51958164-51985664 GCF_036898095.1 Palaemon carinicauda | reverse complement strand
AGCAGTTTATTGTCATATTCTCTGCCAAAGATTTACTGAATTCTATGAGAATAAATAGGATTTTGAGGATTTTATGTTTAAATACTCTTCCAATGTTCATATTGCTGCTTCTCCAGAAGCTCGTTTTTTTTTAACACCCTCGAAATTTTTGAAAACTTTGCCCATTTTCTTTCTTTTAAAAAATACAAGCCCCCCAATAAAGTAATAGGACAATTTAGTGGTTAATTGCAAGTAACACTAATAGTAATCCATCCTTCAGTTTAGAATTTGCAAGTATTCTTTGACATCACAAGTCAGTGGGGACACAGGTGGGCATATATATATATATATATATATATATATATATATATATATATATATATATATATATATATATATATATATATATATATATATATGAACATCAGTGAGTTTAGAAATAAAAAAAAATGTTATTAGAATTCCATTTATTATCATGAATCCCCCTGATGTTCATATTACTGATACCCACACGCTGACGAAAGTGAAATGCCATCGATGGAAAGAGATAAGTCAACAAAATTAAAATGTATATCCTAATTAGAATTCTAGACTGGATATGTCTAGAAATTAATGGGAAGTTCTCACAGACCATATCCTAAATGGTCTCCAGATGGTTTTCCAATGTTTAATCTATACAAACTTCATAGGAATAATAATGGTTTTGCAACCCATTTACATCAGGGAATTTCAAAGTTGAAGTGTTGAAGGTGAACGGTCAGTATGTGACTGAACCAACTGATGTTAGCAATGCCCTGGGCTGATAATTTTTCAAATGTATCATGCAAGTGTGAAGCAGCTCCTGGTCACCAGTATAGGAGCATTGAAGAAAAGAAAATGTTGAATTTTGCGACAGGAAGGGAAGAGTCTTGTTTTCTTTGTACTGGAAGAGAATTTGATTTCCCACTTGCTACATAAAATGATACAGCCCCTGGACCCGATGGAATTCCATATGCAAGGATTAAACATGTAGTTTTTAATACAAAGTTATTTATTTTAAGCATTATTAATAGAATATGGCATGATCATAGTTATCTAAGTGTTTGGGAACTAGCCATTATTTTAACCTTTTTAAAACCTGGTAAGGACATATTTTTAGCCGCAAACTATCGACCAATTGCATTGACATCTTGTCTATGTAAAATCATGGAGAAGATGGTCAATGCAAGACTGGTGTGGTACCTTGAAAAGAAGGGCATTTTATCACCCGTCCAGTGTGGATTGATGTGTTGATACGACGTGAGTTCTCTATTTGTGGAGCCTTTGCTTCCAAACAACACCATGTAACAGTCTGTTTTGACCTTCGGAAGGCATATGACACCGCATGGAGATATGGTATACTTAAAACCATTCATGATTTGGGATTACGAGGAGAGCTACCTTTGTTCGTTCAATCATTTATTTTGTATCCACAAATACACATATATACTCATGTTAAACCAGTAGGAAATGGTCCTACCACATCCCTAGGCACCCTATAGAATTTAATAGGAATCACAAACCACTTTCTGGCTTCCAGTACAGTGTTGAGAAAGAAATATAAAAACGAGTATACATGGGTAAGAGTGGCAAATGGAAGAGTGGTAGACATGGCATAAAAGGATTATGTGTTAATAACTAAAAGAATGTTTGGAAGATTGAAAGACGTGCACGTGTTCAGGGGTATGGCTAGCGGTATGTCTGATAATTTTTTGGTGGAAGCAAAATTTGCTGTAGCAAAAGAGTGGGGGGATGTAAAAAGGAGCTAGTGATGGTTGAAGAGTTGATAAAAGCGGAGGTAGAAAGTGAGTATCAAGAAAGGATGAAAATGGCATATGACGAAGTGAAAGTAAAAGAAACTGGTAATTTAGAGGAGTGGAAGTTTGTGAAAGAAAATTTTGTTGAGATTACAAGTGATGTGTGTGGCAAGAAGTTTGTTGGAAGCAGCATGAGGAAGGGCAGTGAATGGTGGAATAAAGGAGTGAAGGTAAAAGTGGAAGAGAAAAAGAGGGCATTTGAAGAATGGCTGCAGAGTATTAGTGTAGAGAAGTATGAAAGATATAGAGAAAAAAATGTGGAAGTAAAGAGCAAGGTAAGTGAGGTAAGGAGGGCGGCTGGCCTGAGGTTGGGTCAGGGATTGGGTCATTCATATGAAGAGAATAAGAAGTAGTTTTGGAAAGAAGTGAAGAGAGTAAGGAAGGCTGGTTCGAGAATTGAAGAGACAGTGAAAGATGGAAATGGAAGGTTGATAAAAGGAGAGGAGGGAAGGAAAAGGTGGGTGGAATATTTTGAAAGTTTACTGAATGTTGAGGATAATAGAGAGGCAGATATAATTGCTGTTGCAGGTGTTGAGGTGCCAGTGACGGGAGATGAGAATGAGAGAGAGATTACAAGATAGGAAGTGAGGAGAGGACTAGATGAGACGAGAGTAGGAAAAGCACCTGGTATGGATGGTGTGAGAGCTGAGATGTTGAAGGGGAGGGGGATGACTGTACTTGAATGGTTGGTGAGATTGTTTAACGTGGTTTTGTGTTGTCAATGGTACCAGTAGATTGGGTTTGTGCCTGTATTGTACCACTATATAAGTGTAAGGGAGATGTGCGTGAGTGTTGTAATTCAAGGGTTATTAGTTTGTTGAGTGTGTCTGGAAAAGTGTATGGTAGAGTACTGATTAATAGGATAAAGGATAAAACAAAGAATGCAATCTAAGAAGTACAAGGGGGTTTTAGAAGAGGTAAGGGATGTATGAATCAGATTTTTACAGTTAGGCAGATATGCGAGAAATATTTGGCAAAAAGTAAAGGAGGTGTATGTTGCGTTTATGGATCTGGAGAAGCGTATGATAGAGTTGATAGGGAAGCAATGTGGTATGTGATGAGGTTATATGGAATTGGTGGAAGGTTGCTGCAAGCAGTGAAAAGTTTTTACAAAGGTAGTAAAGCATGTTTTAGGATAGGAAATGAAGTGAGCGATAGGTTTCTGGTCAGAGTGGGGCTGAGACAGAGATGTGTAATGTCGCCATGGATGTTTAATTTGTATGTTGATGGAGTGGGGAGAGAGGTGAATGCTCAAGTGCTTGGACGAGGATTGAAACTGGTAGATGAGAAGGATCATGAATGGGAGGTAAATCAGTTGTTATTTGCGGATAATACTTTACTGGTTGCAGTCGTGGTAGAGAAGCTTGGCCGATTACTGACAGAATTTGGAAGGGTATGTGAGAGAAGGAAGTTAAGAGTTAATGTGTGTAAGAGTAAGGTTATTAGATGTACGAGAAGGGAAGGTGTTGCTAGGTTGAATGACATGTTGAATGGAGAGTTACTTGAGGAGGTGGATCAGTTTAAGTACTTGGGGTCTGTTGTTGCAGCAAATTGTGGAGTGGAAGGAGGATGAAGGATGCAAAGTGTTGGGGTAGTGAAGGGAGTGGTAAAGAAGAGAGAGATGGGCATGAATGTAAAGAGAGTTCTGTATGAGAAATTGGTTGTACCAACTGTAATGTATGGATCGGGGTTTTGGAGAGTGAAAGTGACTGAGAGAGAAATTGAATGTGTTTGAGATGAAATGTATGAGGAGTATGGCTGGTGTATATCGAGTAGATGGGGTTAAAAATGAAGTATTGAGGGTGAGAACGGGTGTAAGAAATGAGTTAGCAGCTAGAGTGGATATGAATATGTTGAGGTGGTTTGGCCATGTTGAGAGACTGGAAAATGGCTCTCTGCTAAAGAAGCTGATGAATGCAAGAGTTGCTGGGAGATTACAAGAGGAAGGCCAAGGTTTGGGTGAATGGATGGAGTGAAGAAAGCTCTGGGTGATAGGAGGATAGACATGACAGAGGCAAAAGAGAGTGCCAGAAATAGGAATGAATGGCGAGCGACTGTGACGCAGTTCCGGTAGGCCCTGCTGCTTCTTTCGGTCGCCTTGGATGACCGCGGAGGTAGCAGCAGTAGGGGATTCAGCGTTATGAAGCTTCATCTATGGTGGATAACGGGGGAGAGTGGGCTGTGTCACCTTAGCAGTACCAGCCGAACTCGGTTGAGTCCCTTGTCAGGCTGGGAGGAATGTAGAGAGGAAAGGTCCCCTTTTTTCATGTTTGATGTCGGCTACCCCCCAAAATTGGTGGAAGTGCCTTGGTATATGTATGGATGTTGAAATAGTTACAAGAATGACATTTTATATAATTTTCTATAGATTTTTTCATTCCTAATCAAAAGAAGGATTCTCGTGCTCTCCTTAATGTTCTATCAATATCTAAGTGCCCTGCATACATACTTGCATGTACAATGTGGATGGCTCGATTAATTAAAGAGGAAGAACTACCTGTCAAAATTCTCCTCCCTTCTTCTCGTAAGCACAATATAAGATATCAATATAAAAAAATTCTCACGAGGCACATTCAGAAATGATGGATAACTCTCTGATTCCCCTTTAATCACTGCTCGCACTCTTTCCATGCATTCCTCTTTTTTTCTGTCCTTCTCGAACTTCCTTTATGTCCCAACATCCCAAGTCAATCACACCTGCATCATCAGGGCGCTCATTCTGGACACCCACACGTATTAACGTTTACTATCTCCATCTCTCTCTCTCTTCAACATCTCTAACTCACTTTCTCTATCGCTCGGGGAACACATTTTCTGATTGCTTCTCGCGTGAATTCATATCCTGTTCTCTATTTTGATGGGGGTCTTCTATATTGTGGTTTCGTTCTTCGTTCCTCTTTTGTGCCCTAGTTGTTACTCCTATTACTGCACCTCTAGAGAGGGCATCAGTTACCTAGTTAGCTTTACCTTTTATGTGGTGAAACTCCTTTTTATTAAATTCTAACAATCTTTCAATCCATCTCGCTTGTCTAGATGCCAAGTCTCCTTTGTAAAATAAATCACGTAATGGGCGATGATCACTTTGCAACTCAGTCGGGTGACCTAATCAAAAGAACTGATGCCTCTCTAGAACCCAAATAATAGCCAGTGCCTCTCGATCGAATGTACTATAATTCTTTTCTGCCCCTTTTAGTGCCCTGGAAGCAAAACAAATAGTTCGCTCTCTACCCTTATCATCTTGTTGAGAAATTACACCACCAATAGCTACGCTACTCGCATCTGTGATAACTAAAAATGGGCCATCAAATCTAGGATATGTGAGTAAGTCATTACTAGTTAAGGCAGCTATAAAATGGTTAAAGCCCCTTTCTTCTTCCACTCCCCAATTTATTACTTTTTGTTTCTTTAAAGCATCTAGGGGTCTTGCTATCTCTCCAAAACCTCTTATGAATTTACGGTAATATCCAGTGAGCCAAAGAAAAGCAGCTACTTCCTTAGGGGTATGTGGCCTGGGGAAATCTCTAATAGCTTCTACTTTACCTGGGTAGGGTTGGATACCTTCTGGGGTTATTAAATGACCTAAAAATTCAACCTGTTTGCAGAAAAATTTACACTGACTAATTTATTTTCATATGTCGCAATACAGTGAACCCTCGTTTATCGCGGTAGATAGGTTCCAGACGCGGGCGCGATAGGTGAAAATCCGCGAAGTAGTGACATCATATTTACCTATTTATTTAACATGTATATTCGGACTTTTAAAACCTTCCCTTGTACGTAGTACTGTTAACAAACCACCCTTTAATGTACAGAACACTTAATGCATGTACTACAGCACCCTAAACTAAAACAGGCACAAATATTAAAGGCGATTTTATATCATGCGTTTCCTAAACACCTAAAAAGCATGATAAAAAATGGCAACCAATGTTTTGTTTACGTTCATCTCTGATCATAATGAAGAAACAAACTCATTTAGTGTACACATATATGTATAGGTTAGTTTTTGCATCGATTACTGTATATTGATTATACAGTACTGTATGTTGATTTTTTTATTACCAATGTTTTAGTTTACGTATTTTTCTTAGGACTTCCAAATGAAATCTTTTTCTTTATGACGCCGCCTGAAACGACGGCGTGTACGCTCAGTAAACAACCACGCTCAGAACAAACAAGGCATTTAACGCGCATGATGATAGTGATAAATAATGATACAGTACATACAGTATTTAAAGTAAAAGCATTTACAAAATATGTTACCTTACAAATATAAATTATACAGTATTGTACGTAGCAAAGCAGGAAAACAATTTACGAGAGAGAGAGAGAGAGAGAGAGAGAGAGAGAGAGAGAGAGAGAGAGAGAGAGAGAGAGAGAGAGATTGTTTTACGTACGTAAATGTAAATTTTAAACAAAAAAAATATGATAGGTTACAACATGTAGACTTTTAAAACCTTCCCTTTAACTTAATGCATACAGTACGTACATTACTAAACTATAAAACAGGCAGTAAGAATATTAAAGTAAAAAATAAAGATTGTTACTGTACTCACCACGAAAGAAGTTGAAGAAAAACTTGAATGGTGATGGCGATGAATTTGCTGCACAGTAGAAATGATGATGATGAAGCTGATGATGTGTTCTACTGTGCAGTCAATAATAGTATTTTACGTCTCTTCAGACGGAGGTGTCTTTTCCTGGGACACCTCTTCAACTTCTTCCTGGGAAACTTCTTCAATTTCTTCCGAAGGCGTACTAGCAGGAGGAACTGGCTCTTTTTTGCGAGGCTGGAAGAACATTGTGATCGGAAGTTGTTGCCACTGCTTCTTTTTTCGATCCAAGAGCATCCTGTAGGGAGTCATGATGTCATCAACCTTGTTGGAGAATTGCATCGAGCGAACCATATCCTCGTCCCACTCTTGTAACATTTCTTTCGCCTCCTTGATATGGTTGCAGAACTTGGCAAGCTGTTCTAATGTTAAGCCCGTTTCTTCGACATTTTCTTGGGTCTCTTCCTGGGTATCACTCTCTTCCTCACTTGCCGATTTCGTCAGGTCTTCGAGGTCTGCGTCAGTTAGGGGCTGGGAATGGCAGTCCAACAACTCGTCGACGTCTTCAGTCGTCATGTCGCCAAACCCGTCACCTCCAATTATGGCAGCCAACTGCACAGATTTCCGTATTGCAGAGTGTTGGATTTCCGACGGAGTAAATCCCTTGTCGTCGTAAACAATATCGGGCCACAACTTCTTCCAGCTCGCATTCACGGTTGCAGGTTTCATCTCTTGAAGTGCCTTCTGAATATTCTGCAGGCACGTGGCTATGGTGTACTGCCGCCAGTACTCCTTCAAGTTGAAATCTTCATCCTCGTCATCTTGGGCAGCATCCACACACGCAACGAGGTCCGCCAAGGTATTCTTCGTGTAGAGGGCCTTGAACGCCCTGATAACCCCCTGGTCCATCGGTTGAATTAATGACGTGGTGTTGGGTGGCAGGAACTCAACCTGAATGCCCTCATGCGACAGGTCAGTTGCGTGTCCACCAGCGTTATCCATAAGGAGAAGGATCTTGAATGGCAAGCCCTTCTCTACGAGATATTTGCTGACTTGCGGGATAAAACACTGATGGAACCAGTTGGAGGTCAGCATCTTCGTAATCCATGCTTTTTGATTATGCATCCAGTACACGGGAAGGAGATTCTTATTTTTATTTTTCAAAGCGCGAGGATTTTTCGACTTATAAATAAGCCCCGGCTTTAACAAAAATCCAGCAGCATTGCCACACATCACGAGGGTAACGCGATCCTTGAATGCCTTAAAGCCAGAGGCTTTGGCTTCCTCTTTGAACAGGAAAGTTCGCGACGGCATTCTCTTCCAAAACAAGCCAGTCTCATCCATATTAAAGACTTGTTCCGGCTTGTATCCACCTTCGGCGATAATATTCTTGAACGTCTGGTTCACGTAAGTTTCAGCAGCGGCAGTGTCAGCGGAAGCAGACTCCCCATGCAGGGAAACGCTTTTCAGGGCGAAGCGTTTCTGAAACTTCGCGAACCATCCTTTGCTTGCGGAAAAACGTTTCTGAGGCTGGGAATCAGTGGATGTCCCTGGTTGAGGATCATCTGCATCATCATCATCTTCAGCATGGTTGCCGTCGTCGTCTTTAGGTTCCTTTGCAGCAAAATTCTCATATAAACTCAAAGCCTTTGTTTGGATGGTGTTCGTATCCAACGCTATGTTCTTCTTCCGGCAGTCGGCAATCCACACAGCTAAAGCACCTTCCATGCGTACGATCGTTTTATTACGCGTTGTAACGACTCGCTTCGCTGATCTGCTAAAGGTGATTGCAGCCGTCTTTCTAATGTTCGCCTCGTCCTTTTTGATATAGCGAACGGTGGATTCGTTGATGCCAAAATGGCGGCCGGCGGCCGCGTAACTTCTACCATCTTTTAACATGTCGAGAAGCGTAACCTTCTCAGCTATCGTCATCATCCTTCGGTGGCGTTTAGGCTCACTACCAGCCTTAAGAGAAGCAGAACGCTTGGGAGCCATTACAGTAGGATTTACGTACAGTACTGTAACAAAAAGTTCAACTTAAAAAGGTCGCACACAGCACAGATTAAACTTCACAAACTTAAGAACGTCTACTCAATGATACGCGGTAAGAGAAAGTGAACGATCCAGCCCCGCGAGAACTTTGATGCTGCGGGTAGAAGATGCGGGCAAAACACCAATCACAGGCTAGATAACAAAACTTGAGTTCTGATTCGTCATCTATCAGCGCTTGAACCAATCACAACCCGTCTTACAGTACTATGATGCGTTGGTTACTCATAGAAGATGCCCCGCGCATACTGAACGTACGTAGATTAAGTACAATACCGTAATAATAATAAATAATGATAATAATACTGTACAGTAATAATAATAATAATAATGATAATAATAATAACAATAATAATTTTATTAACAACAACAACAATAATAATAATAATAACAATAATAATAAAAATTTACGTATGCTATTTTACGCCTCTCTCTCTCTCTCTCTCTCTCTCTCTCTCTCTCTCTCTCTCTCTCTCTCTCTCTCTCTCTCTCTCTCTCGTACGCTTATTCGAAATGTGATTTTTGCAACAAAGAATATTATTGGATGCAGTACTGTACTACGTACGTATACATACAAAAGATTCATGGAAAAGAAGCACATCCATTACAGAACACACCATTCTAATATGGTATGACTGCATCTGATTTGCGTTTCATGTTCGATTTAATTTTACTACGTACTGAATTATCGTATGATCACATTCTCTTTTCGTGTTTTATTTCTTTCTGTGCTGAATTATATATCATATGTAATGCAATGAACAATCAGTAAGAGCAGATATTACTAATTACAGTATTAATGGAATTACAGGTAACAAAATATCGTATTTGGGGGTCTTCAGATTTCGCAGTATTTTCGAATTTTCCGGAAAATCCGCGATATGTATATATATATGGGTTATGGAAAAACCCCGCGAAGTGGTGAATCCGCGATTGTCGAACCGCGAAGTAGCGAGGGTTCACTGTACTCCTAAAACTTTACAAACATTATTATGTTCTTTAGCCGTTTTCCCTATAATTATGATATCGTCTAAATAAACAAGAACATTATGGCCAGTTAAGGAAGACAAAGTTGCCATCATTACTCTAGAAAAATGACTTGGAGCATTTTTAACACCGAAAGGAAGAAAATTGAACTGAAATAGTTGATCTTTTGCTATAAATGCCATTTTACATTTACTGTCTTCCTGAATGGGTATTTGATAGTATCCAGATTTTAAATCGATAGGTGTAAAATATTTACTATCCCGTACCTTCACAAGTAATTCTTCGATCGAGGGCAGTGGAAATGCATTAGCCTTTGTGACTGCATTCAACTTCCTATAATCAACACACTCACCAAGCCATCCTTTTTCCTAACAGCTACAATTGGAGAAGCCCAGGGGATTCGCTCTCCTCGATAATCCCTTGTTCCCTTAATTTGCTAATTTCCCTTTCTATCTCTCCCTGGAAATGAATGGGTACCTTATAAGGCCTTGACCTGATCAGTTCCGCCTACCGAGTTTCAATTCTAAAGGGAAATTGATCAATCCTCCCGGGTGGCTCGTCTCCAATTGCAATTACACCGGAATAATTATTTACAATGTTACTAACTACAGGTTGATATTCTTGAGGACATAGTTTTCAAGCTTGCATAATCAAGTGCTGAGTGCATTCGTCTGTGCAAGCTAGAGTTGTGGCTCCCAACATCCCATTATTAGCAATTTCACATAACTAATTCACACATTGAATTACTTCCTAACACAACTCTCTTATTTGACAAATTAACTATCGTTATATTAGCTCTGTTCTCTTTTATTTCTGACAAGCCCTCTAAGAATACATGTGCCCATCTCTCATGGGGTTTAACTACGACCTTGGTTCCCTCCGGGAGAGGCTGAAACGGGGTCACTGATGTGCTTGTAAGTGTCAGGGGAGGCAAAACTTCTCCTCTTTCAGGTACAGCTGTTACCTTACTTAATCGTCTCTCCGTTCCCACACAAGCACTTACTCTCATGACTTTCTATCGGCATAATGCACCCTCCTGCTTTTACTGATAATCTATCTTTTTCCCTGCAAATGCATATTTGATTACTGTACTATTAATAAAATCTAACCAAATTATAGCCTCGATTCCTGGAATTCCTAAGGTGGGCAAGACAAAAAAAATCATGTGAAAACTTCACAGATCCTACCTTAAAGTTGACGATCATTCTATGCCTTGCATGTAGTTTATTTCCTCCTGGCGTGTTGAGGATGATGGATGCTGCTGACTGTAGTGGGTTTGAGGATAATCCTTTTTCAGTCGGCGAAACCCTGGCTCCTGTGTCAATCAGCGCTCAAATGGACTTATCTGGTAGGTCAATCCTGCCTGCTAACATTCCTAGCCGCCCATTACGATATGTGGGGCATGTGCCAACAACCACGCCAGCAATACCGCTGCTCCCTGCTCCTGTCCCTAGTGCTGCGGGGGTGAGGTCGGGGTTACCGATGGAGGTCCCAGTGCTTGCTCTACCGAGTCCATCGTAGTCACTCTCACTGTTGCCTTGGCTGTTGCTTCTGATGTCATGCTGGGGGGGAACATCGATCTCCCTCGTCTCCCCCTTTCTCTGTTTCCTTTTCCTCGGATGTTGGGCGGGGTGTAGTGTGAGTGTGCCACAGCCCACCTGCCCTTGGCGTTTTTTGCTGGGCACTCGAGATAGATGGTCGTAGGCCTGACAAGTTTGACAGCGGGGGGATCCTTGGGTGGGGCACTCCACTCTTTGGTGCCCCTCTTCTCCACACTGCCAACATCTGAAGACTCTTCTCACCTACTGACTGCGTTCTCCCCTCTCCCGCTTTGGGGGCTAGTGAGTGCCTCTCATGGCTCCCACCTTCTCAGAATTGGGGTAGTTATTCTCAGTCATTTTTTATTCTGGGAATCTGTCTAGAATGTTTTGTATCGCTATCACTACATCTGCTAACGAGTGATTTTCATCAAAGAAATAACCAAATAAATACGGGTTTACTAATCTGCGAATATGTTTACGGGCAATTGCCTTTATCATCTAATGGGAGGTTGGCCATCTGTGTAGCAAACGAATCACAATCTCGAAAAATGCGAGTCGCAAAACTGAGAACTGTCTCGCTCTTTTGGTTTGTAATTTTCTTTCATGCCCCCCTTTCTGGCATCGGGTAAGGCATATATCTCAATTAAATGTCTTTATTTCAGTATAACGTCTTAATTTCTCTTGTGGCCAACACATTACCTCCATTGCCGGAGCATATTCTAGCAACCTAATTACTGTACAGTAATACCTTGAGATACGAGCTTAATGCGTTCCGGGACCTGAGCTCGTATGTCATTTCGCTCGTATCTCGGATTAATTTTTCCCATATAAAATAACTAAAGAAAAATTAATCCATTCCACCCTCTTGAAAAAACACCTAAAAACAGTATATTACAGTGGAAAAACATGTTTTTGATTGTTCTAATTCACAACCTACACCCACAAAATAACAAATACCTATGTACTGGTTATGATCTGCAATAAAATGTGACGTTATTATGGAGTTCTTACCTTCAAGACAGACGGTAGTGGCTAACGGCGATGTGTGCGGAGGAGGGAGAGAGAAAGGGGAGGAGAGAGACTTGACGGTAATACGTTCGGTACGCTACACTTTTGTAACACCACGTAACGTAACTAAAACTTTAAATTTAACTTGAGTGAAATTAGCTTACTGTACACAGACTTAAAAATAAATCTTAATCTTACGTTACACTAAACTTAATTCTAATTTTGTTTTCATTATCATTTTTTTACTTTACTTCTTCCAGCTTGGCTCTTTTTGTCTCGCTTTTTGACTCGGTTTCACCTTCACTTTTTGCCGGCCTTTTTAAAAGGAACCTATCTAGGGATGTTGTCTTTTGTCTCCCCTTCAAAATGTTATGAAAATAACGTACACAAGTGTCGTCACAAAAGTCTAACGCACGACCGCACGCCAACTTGTCTGGGTTCCTCTTTTCCATGAAATCAGAAATCAACTGCCACTTCGCTTACATGTCTCTGATTTCCTTCGTAGAAAGGCGGTCTTCCTCTTCTACCTCCTCCTCACTATTGAGCTCCTGCAACACCTCCGAATGTTGCATCTCCTGGAGCTCGATCAATTCCTGTGTCGTGAGCTCTTCTTGATGCTCCTCGACAAGGTCGTTCACGTTTGCCTCATCTACCTCCAGCCCCATGGACTTTCCAAGAAACGCGATTTCATCCACCACAATAGGTTCTGGTTCGTCAGGGTGTGGGGTATCGAACCCTTCAAAGTCCCTCTCAGCGACGGACGCTGGCCACAATTTCTTCCATGCGGAATTAAGAGTTCTTCGTGTGTCACCCTGCCATGCATAGTCAATAATTTTTAAGCAATGGATGATTTTGAGATGTTCCTTCCAAAATTCACAAAAGGATGAGATTGGTGTTGTCTTTGATATCGAAGCATTTCTTCAATAAATACTTTATGTACAGTTTTTTAAAGTTAGAAATTACTTGTTGGTCCATGGGCTGGAGGAGTGGCGTGGGGTTGGGTGAGAGATAAAGGACCTTGATGAACCTGTACTCATCAAGAATGTCCTCTTCGAGACCAGGAGGGTGACCAGGGGCATTGTCGAGGACCAGGAGACATTTCATTGGCAGGCTTTTCTTGGCCAAATATTTTTTGACTGCCGGACCAAAACACAGATTAACCCATTTTGTAAAGAAATGCTGCTTAACCCAAGCCTTAGCATTAGCGCGCCACAACATGCACGTTGGTTTTCAGAATGTTACACCAGTAGTGGCTTTACCTTACAGTCACCGCTGGCTTTGTTACTCAAGGCCAGAGTTAACCGGTCCTTCATGGGTTTATGGCCCTGTAGTCTCTTCTCCTATGCCATGATGAATGTCCTCCTGGGCATTTTCTTCCAGAAAAGGCCAGTTTCATTGCAGTTGAACACTTGTTGGGGGATTTATCCTAGTTCTGCGATAACTGAGGCAAAGGTTTTGACATAATCTGCCGCGGCTTTCGAGTCGGAACATGCTGCTTTCCCATGCATGCCTCACAACCGAGTGTATCCCTGTCCGTTTTTTGAAATTATCCAACCAACCATGCCTAGCTTTAAAGGTTTCCGCTGGTGTCGAAGTCTATCTTCTCTCAGCTGCTTGCTTTCCTTTCAAGTCATCGTAGATTCCGCTAGCCTTTTCACAGATGATCGTCTCGGTCACGCTATCTCCCGCCAACTGTTTCAACTTTATCCATATTAAAAGAAGCCTTTTCATTTCATCATTAATATCACTGCACAGCTTGGAAAGGATTGTTAGTCCTTTGGAAGGCTTGGTATTCTTTATAGCATCCTTCTGCTGGGGGATGGTACATATTGCTGATGTACTCCTCTCATATTGGCGAGCCAGCTCAGTCACTCGTACACCACTTATGTTTTTCAATTATTTCATGCTTTATTTCGATTGTCATCATATGCTTTTTCTTTTCATTACCCTTTTTTGCACTCGCTTGGTTTGGACCCATTGCTTATTCACTTAATTCTGTATTAATGCCAAAAACACGTAAAAAAGGCAAATACTACGGCCGATGCTCGGAGATAACTTCACGCGACAGAGATCGGACGGGAAAGAGTGAGCGATGCTGTCCATGTGAGCAGTCTATCACACACTCGGCTACCTAGCGGTTGCATAGGGAACCGTCTTGTATCCTTGTATCTCAAATTTTTCTTGTATCTCGGGGCAAAAATTTGCTAGAAACTTTGTATCTCAAATTTTTCGTATGTTGGGACACTCGTATGTCGAGGTATTACTGTACTTGAATTTCTTTTATTCTTTCTGACCTCCCATATATGGCTATTTCAAAGTCTCAAAAACACTTTGATCGATTGAAATCCTTCGTTGGGCCGCTGATCATCAAAAGGCCTAACACTTGCCTGGTGTTCTGGCAATTTTTGAACTACGACATTATCTTCACTTGGTCGTGCATGTGTACTTTCACTTGTTTGCGTTTGAACTGCGTTCATATACGTCCGATATGCTGTGGTTGAGGGCCGTTCCTCTTCTCGTTCAACTAGGAATCTGTTCATTAACTTGGCTAGGTTATCTAACTTATTTTGTAAGTCCCGCGTTCGTTACTCTCATCTATATTCTTCATCAACATCACTAAAACTAACTGCTCCTGTGTTTTCACCTCCCGCAGCAGCAGCGTCTGCCATGTTATTTCTCGCGTATCAGGGCATCTTGAACTTTTATTTTACCGGGTTAAAGAACATCTTTGCTCACAGCATACATGAACAGACAATATTTGTACGCCTGCACCAATTATTTCCCATGTCAACGGATAATGAGACATCAGAACATAGGTTTTTTTCACTCTATTACAAAAAGGTTTGTGAATACAATTGTGCACAGCCACTACTCTCAGGTGAGTACCTTGTCTAACGATCACTTGAATGGTACTGCTTAACTCTCGGCAAGTAAGATGCAATGTTGCTCTACCAATATGCTGAATTGTTAGGTTTTGTGGAATTCTCCACTGTGATGGAAATATACTGTCACCAATAGGGTCTCAACACATTACCTTATGAAACTAGGGACACGTCATGTATAACAGTTCAGTGATTGAGCCCTACCATTTGTGACAGTCATAGTACAGTACTCTTAAAAAGGTCATTAATCTCACTGTACAGTATAAAACAAATATTTCGCATACAAGGATTAGGACAAATGTCAGGAACAATGAGTTCTCCAGGGTAGTGTGCTGAGTGTAACCTTATTTGCACTAGCCATAAATGGGATATCCTCTGTCATTCCTCGAGACATTCTCTCAACACTCTTTGTAGATGATCTCTCCATATCATTTGCTGGAGCTAGAATGGCAATGGTTGAGAGAAAACTACAACTCTCAATTGACAAAATTATTCAGTGGGCTGATATGAATGGGTTTAAGTTTCTGGGGAGTACATCCAGACCAGGATATATAGATGAAAGGTCAATGGATCCCATGTGTAGGTGAAGCTAAATTTCTAGGATTGATTTTTGATCGTAGGCTTACATGGATTCCTCACTTACAGGTGTTAAAGCTAAATGTCTTGAGGCTCTGGATCTTTTAAAAGTACTGTCCCATACATCATGGGGGCCAGACTGCAAAACTTTAAAATTATACAAGACCTTAATTTTTTAAAAAATTAGTTATGGGTGTGAAATATACTCCTCAGCCACCCCAAGTCGACTAAAGATTTTAGATTCTATACACTATACTAATACAGTATCAGATTGACCACAGAAGCCTTTAGAACCTCACTTATCTCAAGCACCCTTGTTGATGCTGGAGAGTTAACTTTAGACCTTTACCGAAAATCTTCTTTTGTCCGATATTGGTTTAGGTTTCAAAGACTCCCTAACTCTTTAGCCTTTCAGACTGCAAGCCTTGTAAGGCACTCAACATACTTTGAGATGCACACAAAACTTCTTCAACCTTTTAGTTTTTGGTTGAAACAATTATCGAATAGTCTTGATATAATAAGAAGTAAGGTGCTTCCATTTAACATATCATCAACCCCTCCGTGTAAATTACCTCAGATATCTTTTTGTAAATATTTTATTGGTGTAAAAAAGAATATGACTGTCTTAGAAACCAGATCTTTTTTTATGGAACATGTTGCAGAACATAGGGAATCAAATTTTATATATATTATTGGTTTCACATCTGATGCTGGCGTTGGATTTTGAGTACATATTATTATTATTATTATTATTACTTACTAAGCTACAACCCTAGTTGGAAAAGCAGTATGCTATAAGCCCAGGGGCTCCAACAGGGAAAATAGCTCAGTGCGGAAAGGAAAAAAGGAAAATAAAATATTCTAAGAAGAGTAACAACAATAAATATCTCCTATATAAACTATAAAAACTTTAACAAAACAAGAGGAAGAGAAATAAGATAGGAGAGTGTGCTCGAGTGTACCCTCAAGCAAGAGAACTCTAACCCAAGACAGTGAAAGGCCATGGTACAGAGGCTATGGCACTACCCAAGACTAGAGAATAGTGGTTTGATTTTGGAGTGTCCTTCTCCTAGAAGAGCTGCTTACCATAGCTAAAGAGTGTCTTCTACCCTTACCAAGAGGAAAGTGGCACTGAACAATTACAGTGCAGTAACCCCTTGGGTGATGAAGAATTGTTTGGTAATCTGTGTTGTCAGGTGTATGAGGATAGAGGAGAATATGTAAAGAATATGCCAGACTATTCAGTGTGTATGTAGGCAAAGGGAAAATGAACCGTAACCAGAGAGGAGGATCCAATGTAGTACTGTCTGGCCAGTCAAAAGACCCCATAACTCTCTAGCGGTAGTATCTCAACGGGTGGCTGGTGCCCTGGCCAACCTACTACCTACATAGTAATGGTTTTAATTGTAAAGGTGCATTTCTTCTAACAGCTTCCATATTTACTTTCGAACTGTATGGCATACTAACCGCTATTGAGAAAATAGCGTTGGAGAAGAAGGGTAATTTTACCATTTTTAGTGAAGCAAGGATTGTCCTTTAAGTTTTAGTTTTAAAGTTTAGTAACCCTTTAGTTTTAAAGAGTTTAGAATGGCTTTTTATTACTGGACGGAGAGGTGTAATGGTTTAATTTTGTTGGATTCCAGCACATGTAGGTGTGTCTGGAAATGAGAAGGCAGATTTACTGGCGAAGAATGCTGCATCTGAGTTGCTACCAAGAAGGTATCTCATTCCCTGTAATGATTTCCTCCCTATCAGCAAGAAATTTTTTTATAATGATTGGCAACAGCACTGGGATAATCTAGATGGCAATAAAATGAGATGTAACAAATGTCATATCTCCTTGGAGGTATAACATGATTCCCCGAAAGTGGGAGACATCTCTTTGTCGTCTTCACATTGGTCACACTCGGTTGACACATTTCTATTAAAGGGCCAACACCAACCGTATTGCGACAACTTTTTGGTACCTTTAACAGTGAGGCATTTGCTGAATGAATGCCCCAATTATAGCAACTTAAGAAATAGATATCTGTTTTAGGCTTGAGGTGAAGAGGGCAGGTTCATCCTTGCCAAGATTCTTGGACATGACGTGTCCTACTATGCGAGCGGCATTTTTAGATTTATTTCAGAAGCAGGTCTTCTGAAAAGTTTTTAACTTTTATAATGACATCTTTATTCTTATGGTTTTAATTAAATATTCTTTTTTTATATATATAATAAATGATTTTGGTGTCAATGACCTTAGATGTCAGGATGCCATAAAACTTTAAATCAATCAATCAAATCTCGTGTTCTGCCTGATGAGGAGACTCCCCAAGAAGGTGAAATCGTCACACAATTTGTCTATGGCTGATAGCTTCATTGTGGCATTAGGCACAATTGTACCCAGATATTCTACTTCTGCTGACTGAGGTTCTGAGGAAGCTTCCTTCCTTACATGATATTCTTCAACCACATGCTGAAATCTTCCACAAGACGGTCACATCCTTATGACTTCATGCCTGGAGGTTATCCAACATTTCCTCTTTCATAGAGGATTTTCACACCCAGTGGTAAAATGCATGTTTGAATATCAAGTAAAGTAGGCAGTCTTTGTGGTTGGTGTCATGGAAGGATGTCTCTCCACTCGGAGCCATTATACCTCTGATTGCTGAGTTCTTGTTATACAGTACTGTAGTCCCTTTGGGAAGGAAAACTGCTCAGTCTCAGAAGTGAAAGGCAATCGCTCAGACCGAAGCCAAGTCTATATACGAAGGTATTGATATATCCTCCTCGATGGAATTGAACAAGCTAATATGGAGCTGTGAGCTAACTTGGCTTCATTCGGAACCTTTGACCCAAGCATCAGATCAGGACTTGACTCTTAAGGGGGCTGGCTAGCTAATGCAGTTTTTCAAGGACAGGTCTTTGACATTCATACTACTTAATAAGGTGACATAGGTCCTCTCCAAACTGCATAGGATTTTTGCCTCTGACATTCGGTTTTGCGA
Source organism: Palaemon carinicauda (assembly GCF_036898095.1). NCBI lineage: Eukaryota > Metazoa > Arthropoda > Malacostraca > Decapoda > Palaemonidae > Palaemon > Palaemon carinicauda. Next base: position 51,967,264 of record NC_090745.1, on the reverse strand, counting down.
CGCCAGGGTGATTTTATCCTGAAAATGAGCGTTTTTCTAATTCTATCCCCTCCCTTGATACTTGATATCAAGACCTGGGATTACTACCCTAATATGGACCTGATGTAGACCTCCAATCATATAGATTTTTTTTTTTTCTAAAATTTATTTTTTGCTAGATATGAATTTTTTCATTGTGGTAAAAAAAAATAAACCCTATAAATCAGGAAAAAAGTAAGAAAAAAATATATGAAGCAAATATTGGAAAAAAAGGTCTATTTGATTGTTTTAAAATTTCTTTCTAAACTATATACTAAATTTCAATGCTATATCTTTAAAACTAAGGGAGAAAATAAAAATTTGAAGGTCAATAAGTATAGTTTTGAGATACGAGCGTATAAAGTTTTTCTTTGTATTTTTACATACATACATACAGTGAACCCTCGCTACTTCGCGGTTCGACCATCGCGGATTCACCACTTCGCGGATTTTTTTCATAACCCATGTATATACATATATCACGGATTTTCCAGAAATATCGAATATACCGCGATGTGACCGATGGTGCGAGACTGGAGAAAGTAAGGAAAATTGAATCGTGATTGATTTTCAATATAAATGAAACTTTGAGGAGCAACACAGATATCATTTGTTAGAGAGATAGAGAGAGGTAAGGAATGGGAGGTAGTGAAAAGTAGCCCACAGAGAGAGAGAGAGAGAGAGAGAGAGAGAGAATGGGGTTTAAATGTAATAAACAAAAAACTTTGATAGGTTATAACACATTGGTGCTTATGTAATATCAACTGTATACTGTAGACGGTTTGAATAAGTTAAGAAATGGTATAAATGGTACTTTGTTAGTGTATTCGTACACACTCAAGAGCGGCAGCTAGATGACAGCTGATCTAATCACAGCCAAAAGTAAAAAAAAAAGAAGTCAACAATACTCGATTTTTAAAACAAACCCGAAATTTAAAACCAAAAGTACACGCTTTCTTAATGTGCAATTAACTATTTAAAGAGTGGCAATTTTCTAGAATAAAATATTTCCCAAAAAATAGTGGTTTGCTGATGAAATCGGATGCCGTATTTTTAGCTATGATTGCAATGGATGTAGACTCGGCCTAATTATTTCGTTTCGTATTTAATTGACACTAAGAAAACTAATTTTAGTTTCTTCATCTAAATGTAAGTATTGTATAACACGAAGAGAGAGAGAGAGAGAGAGAGAGAGAGAGAGAGAGAGAGAGAGAGAGAGAGAGAGAGAGAGAGAGAGAGAGAGAGAGAGAGAGAGAATCAGCTGTTGTACTCAAATGGCGTGTTTTTGTTTCGTGAGAATTTCATCGCCACGACTTTAACAACAACATACTGTACTGAACTTTACAGTATTATACAGACTACTGTAATATGATAAAGTAAAATATTTGTAATCTATTTTATATGAAATGGGGCTATTTTTTTTTGTTTAAAATTTACATTTACGTATGTAAAACAACTCTCTCTCTCTCTCTCTCTCTCTCTCTCTCTCTCTCTCTCTCTCTCTCTCTCTCTCTCTCTCTCTCTCGTAGATTGTTTTCCTGCTTTGCTACGTATGTATGATTTTATATAGATACGGTAAATAATATTTGTAATAACATATTTTGTAAATGCTTTTACTGTAAATATCATTATCTATCACTTTCATCATACGCGTTAAATTCCTTAGTTTGTTTACTGAGCGTACTTTATGACGCCGTCGTTTCAGGCGGCGTCATAAAGAAAAACATTTCATTTGGAGGTCCTAAGAAAAATTAAGTAAAACATTAGTAATAACCAAATCAACATACTGTACTGAATAATCAATATAATCGATGCAGAAACTAACCTATACACAGATGTGTAAATGCGTTTGTTTCTTCATTATAATCAGAGATAAACGTAAACAAAACATTGGTTGCCATTTTTTATCGTGCTTTTTGGCGTGTTTAGGAAACGCATGATATAATATTTGTGCCTGTTTTAGTTTAGGGTACGTTAGTACATGCATTAAGTGTTCTGTACATTAAAGGGTAGTTTGTTAACAGTACTACGTACAAGGGAAACGCATGATATAAAGTCGCCCTTAATATTTGTGCCTGTTTTAGTTTAGGGTACGTTAGTACATGCATTAAGTGTTCTGTACATTAAAGGGTAGTTTTTTAACAGTACTACGTACAAGGGAAGGTTTTAAAAGTCTGAATATACATGTTAAATAAATAGGTAAATATGGTGTCACTACTTCGCGGATTTTCACCTATCGCGGCCGGGTCTGGAACCTATCTACCGCGATAAACGAGGGTTCACTGTATACCAAAGGCACTTCCCCCAATTTTGGGGGGTAGCCGACATCAACAAGAAACAAAACAAAAAAGGGGACCTCTACTCTCTACGTTCCTCCAGCCTAACCAGGGACTCAGCCGAGTTCAGCTGGTACTGCTAGGGTGCCACAGCCCAACCTCCCACATTTCCACCACAGATGAAGCTTCATACTGCTGAGTCCCCTACTGCTGCTACCTCCGCGGTCATCTAAGGCACCGGAGGAAGCAGCAGGGCCTACCGGAACTGCGTCACAATCGCTCGCCATTCATTCCTATTTCTAGCACGCTCTCTTGCCTCTCTCACATCTATCCTCCTATCACCCAGAGCTTTCTTCACACCATCCATCCACCCAAACCTTGGCCTTCCTCTTGTACTTCTCCCATCAACTCTTGCATTCATCACCTTCTTTAGCAGACAGCCATTTTCCATTCTCTCAACATGGCCAAACCACCTCAACACATTCATATCCACTCTAGCCGCTAACTCATTTCTTACACCCGTTCTCACCCTCACCACTTAGTTCCTAACCCTATCTACTCGAGATACACCAGCCATACTCCTTAAACACTTCATCTCAAACACATTCAATTTCTGTCTCTCCATCACTTTCATTCCCCACGACTCCGATCCATACATCACAGTTGGTACAATCACTTTCTCATATAGAACTCTCTTTACATTCATGCCCAACCCTCTATTTTTTACTACTCCCTTAACTGCCCCCAACACTTTGCAACCTTCATTGACTCTCTGACGTACATCTGCTTCCACTCCACCATTTGCTGCAACAACAGACCCCAAGTACTTAAACTGATCCACCTCCTCAAGTAACTCTCCATTCAACATGACATTCAACCTTGCACCACCTTCCCTTCTCGTACATCTCATAACCTTACTCTTACCCACATTAACTCTCAACTTCCTTCTCTCACACACCCTTCCAAATTCTGTCACTAGTCGGTCAAGCTTCTCTTCTGTGTCTGCTACCAGTACAGTATCATCCGCAAACAACTACTGATTTACCTCCCATTCATGATCATTCTCGCCTACCAGTTTTAATCCTCGTCCAAGCACTCGAGCATTCACCTCTCTCACCACTCCATCAACATACAAGTTAAACAACCATACAAGTTACAAAGACACTATTAATAATTCATGATTATTATGGATTTCATGTTCCTTTTTGGATCATAATAAACCAAAACAATATTATTTATCATAAGTTAATTATAAACGAAGATCCCTTTGCTCAATATCTGGCTTTTTTAGGCTCCTGCCAGGTGAGAGTTGCTCCCTCCTTCATCCACATCACTCTCTCCTTCGCTAACTCCGTAATATCGCCGATATTACCCACTTTAGAAATCTTATTAGAGCAAATTTTCTTCCTCCTTATGTTAATGAGATGTTGAAATTGTCTTTTCCTTTTTGACATTATTAAAATTTTGCTGAAACCAAGAAAAATACGTAAAAGTGAGCGAATATCAGGGGTCAAACTCAAACATGTACTCTCTGAGGTTTGTGCAAGCATTGAAGGGTGTAATCATAACTTCCTGTCTTGTGACTCATGGACTATACAGATGCTATTGCGCACAATCTGTTTTATATTAAATTGTAATAATTATAAAAATTTACGGTAATAAGAAATTCTGCATTTTCTTGTAGGAATCAATGTTTTTGTCCAATTGAGTTACTTTTACTAATTACCCTGTAACTATAAAAATAAAAGGCATTTTGACAAAATATTTCGCATATGCATTCTCCATTGCCATAAGAAGGTCAGTGAAATTTTTCAGGATTTTGCGCTTTTTGTTTATACCCCATATATTGGCTTACCGGCCGGCCCCCTTAAAATAGTTTTCCTTCTTGTCATGCCCTCTGCAAAGAAGGTCAGCAAGTTGCATGGTCTCTTCAATGACATCGCCCATTCAAGGAGAAGGTTGCGGGTTACACTCGGTTTCAACGCTGAGCTAACTGCTAAGACTCAGCATCTGGCTGTAATGGACCTTAGGTTCGGCCCCTTCCAAATTTTGAGTCTTTGGGAAGTAACTGTTGATCCTGATCAGCTGTTACTATGTCCTGGAAGAGCTCTGGGGCATTATCTCAAGTGCATGAGAGGAGCTCTCCCTCAAATCAACCACCCAGTTGCTGAAGCCTTGACGAGGATGGAGGTCTTAGGGATTAGCAGCTGGGCTCTGATGAACAGTGGGAACTGCTTTCCTACTGGACCTTGGTGCCTAATTGTTGATCTAACTAAATTAGTCAGCACTTTCTCTTTTCCCTCTGGTTATTTATTTTATTCTTCCATCTCTTACTCTTGGGCATGAACTTGTTGACAACCTTGGCTTGTTTTATTATAGTTTGGCTGCTACTTTCGATTTGGTGCAGTGTGGGATGGATGGCATGCCATTTCAACCTCTACAAATTTAGATGCCATCACTCTCTAGCAGACCCCATTGGGTGCAGACTCTAGTCTGTTAAAAGTTGGGCTCCAGTGATCTGGTTATAAGCCACACATATTTGTGGGTAAGTGGTGATGCCAGGCATTGGAGTTGTTAGTGGGAGGGGCTAACTACCTCCCCCCCTGACCAGTGTATGCCCACCTAAATAGTGGCAGCCCCTCTTTAACAGAGGACTGGTCCCCGCTGAAACCTCTTCTCCTATTGGGCCACATGGGGTAAGAGGACTGACATCCTCCAATAAGAGGTGGATAACCCAGCTTGCTTCATATTTAAAAACTAACCCCTCTGTTGACGACCTGGAAACTCTATAGGACCATGCTACGGATCCTCAAAAACAAAGTAATTTGGGTGACAAAGAATTTGCGAATCCTTCATGTCACTCAAATTCCCATAGAAACTAATTATGATGTGCTGTTTGAATTGTTTCATGGTATGGTAATATCAAAGAAATTCGAATGGGGCTTAAAAATGAAAAATGGGATTCATGGATATCATTTGATAATCATGATGAAGCATTCAATGCAATCAGTGATATTATGAAAATTAAATCAATAATTTGAACATCAAGGGTGCTCTTTGCGATGGGGTACCTACGGATCTAGATATATACAAACCTGCAGATTGGATTGATAAAGATATAGAGGTGGTTCTAACCTCCCAAAGAAAGCCAAAACCACAGAAGTGGCTTATTACTGAGTCAAAAGGGAGTAAAGGAAATTATTTTAAGATATGTAAATTTCTTCAAAAGAAAGTAGGTACCATCGCACCGGGAGATATATCTCTTTTTGGAAGGAACAGTTTCTTCATAAGTGCCAAATCATAAACACAGTCTGTTATACTATGCAATTTGACAACTTAGAATGATGACATAAAGTTGGATTGGAAACCATAAAGTTGGATGTGAAACCCCCTCTAAACTTCAGTTATGGGAGGGGAGTAGTTTTCAATAGAGACTTGTATGAGTTTACAGAAGAAGAGATACTGGTCATGTGTCCTTTAACTGTGTGGATTGTGCATAGTCCCTGGAACATCAATTATTATCCTGACTTTCCAGGATGCTGATGTGCCTTTCCACATTTACATAGGAAATGAACGGATTAAAGTTCAAACTTTTAAACAGAAGTCGGTGCAATGTTTTAATTGCTGTAGATTTGGGCATTCTTCTAAAGCTTGCAAGAATGAAAAAATGTGTAGTACTTGCTCAAATGTTTACCATGGAGAATGTATACCAGAGGCCAATTGTTTAATATGCAATTTGAATCATAAATCTATTGACAGGAGCTGCCAGCAATATAAGTTAGAAGAGGCTGGCCTCAATAAATTCAGTACCGAACATATAAGTGTAGGGCATGTCAAGACGCTATTGAGTAAATCAACAAGCTATGCAAAAGCATTGAAATCTGGAGGAAAAAGTAGACAGGAGACATCCAACCAACCTATTACTGTCAGTATTACGCAAAAAAGAAAATTGTCATCCTCTGAAAAATAAGCAGCATCATAGGGCAGGAATATCACCTACTAAGGCTTTGCCCACCTCCATTAAACCATCATAAAGGATAATACTAACCTCTCTCATGCTATATCTTTGCCTGATTTGAGGAAAATGCCACAACCTGATAAATCACCACCTGTCAATAGAAAAAGAGAGAGACCATCTCTCACCCCAACCATTAAAGACACCAAAGTTATGACATCAAATGGATATTATGTTCTGTCTATTGATATTTCAGATCCACAAGAAAACTACTTAAAGTAATAAAAAATTCAAGTTGAGGTCCACCATCCCCCTGTAGAATTAGGTAAAAAGAACATTGAAGAGGGTAATGTAAAACCTAACTTATCAAGACCCTCACTTAAGAAGCCTACAGGAAATATTGTTAAATCCAAAACTGTCAATGGGAAGACCTCGTCCAAGATGTCTTCCATATAATAATCCATAGTGTTCTCCTCCATATTCCAATGGAATTATCAGGGTTTAAGGGGCAAACATGAACTCAAACTCCTCATTCATGAGCACTCCCTTATAGTTGTATATCTACAGGAGAGCAAGCTTTTTGCTAATACTCCATGTCCTTGATATTATGTTAGCTACAGGACACCATATGATCAACAAACAAGGAGCCATGGCAGAAGTCCTACATACATTTGCCGAGATGTTCCCAAAATATCTTAACCCATTTGTACCCCTCTGCAGGCAGTGGTTGTATAAATTGATATAGGGAGAAAATACACAATTTGCTCTCTTTATTTGCCTCCTAATGACATATCTTATAATGATTTATTAGAGGTAATCCAACAATGATTTTAATAGTAGACATCTATTATGGGGCAATATTTTAGTAAACACAAGGGGCAACATTATATCATCAATTGTGGAAAATGAAAATGTGGGACTACTTAATACAGGAAAGCCCGCGCACTTCCATGTTCAGACCTTGTCGTGCATTGACCTATCAATCACAAGCACTAATTGCCTTCTCGATTTTGATCGGAGGACATTAGATGATTGGCATACTAGTGATCATGCACCAATTATTATGAACACCAACAATAGTCCACCTTTACAGAGATCGCCACGATGGAATCTTGACAAGGCGGACTGGGATGGATTTCGTGAGCTAAGCGACATTGAAGGAAATGCAGAACAATTTGAAAGTATTGATGATGCCATAGACTTACTGAATGGAAATCTTCACACAGGAGGAGTCAATTCAATTCCCTAAACAACAGGGTTATTCAAATGATGACCAAAACTGAGTTATCAAGTGCACCTGTAGTGGGGAAAATGATACAACCTGATAAATCACCACATTTTAATAGGAAAAGAGATAAACCTCCATCTCTCTCTCACCGCCATCCATTAAACCCTGGATAGGTATCGTTATTTCACCACCTTGCATTGGTATCGATGGGTCGACCTTGACCCGCCGTACAAAAAAAAAAAAATCATAAAAAATCCATTTCCAAGCTAATATAATATAAAAAAAAAATGCAAAGAATGTTCTGATCTTCAAAATAAAAAAAGAGTAGATAAAAGCTAAGTCCAAAATAGATATTTATTACAAATAGATAAAAAAAAAATAAGTATAAAAACATGACTTGACAAAGATATTCACTTAAAATCTAAATAGGGAAATAAACTCAAACTATTCTAAGCACTTATTCTATGATAACTGAGCACTTTTTACTGAGATCGAGAGGGGGGAGGGGAGGAACCACAAGGGAATGTCTCCTGAAATGAGAATAAAAAGTATATTTTTTTTTTTTGGCCAAAAAAATTTATCCTCTTTTTCAAAAAATTTTTTTGGGTAGGTAAATGAAATAGTTAGTGGCTGAAATTTTTACAGGATATTGTATTATCATTGTACAACAAAAATGTGTAAAAGAATCTGCACTTGGATTTTATTTAATATTATATAAATGGGCAATTTAATTTTTTGTTTTGTTTTTTGCCGAGTTCTATTATGAAATTTTTCAAGAAAAATCATTATATCCATTGCTGAGCATTGTATCTATGCATGAAAATATCAGAAATTTTATAAAAAAGATGAATACATAGAGCTATGCCAGCTTATCTGTCGGATATGCTCACAAAATGGCCGCCAACCACACCACCTCGTAACGCCAAATCTGCTACCTAAAATGAAGAAAGACATGTCAATATCAGCTAGTTATTCATTTATATAATTGTTCGAGGATTTGCATAGAAATATTATGGTAGCTAGAATGAAGTTTATAGATTATTTTGCAATTAAAAAAAATAAAATAATGATCATAATTAAGTTATCATAAAGGTACAAACTTACAATAACAGGGAAAATTATAAACTTTTATAAAAACAATTGATAATATGCAATTTTATGAATTATTGAATGGTAAAAAATACAAATATTTATTTTTAGTTTCTTACCTAGAACAACCATCGAACACATTCTGGACACATTCAGTTTGGTGCTGCAGACACAGGTTTGTGACACTTCAAACAGGCTGTGTTTGTCTTGTGATCGTCCTTGGATAGGCAGCTATGTCATCTAACCCTTTTCGGCAGCTTGATATGACCACAGCAAATGTCAAGTCCAGGGTGAAGTTTCAGCTTGAAAGTTTCAAGCATTAGTTGACGGAGCAACTTAGAACATTTCCCCGCCGACATGTCGTACTGATGTGGCACTAGGGGAGCACACAAATCAAAAACGATCTCCTTGAGGAAAGTTTGCCTCGGCATCGGCTTGGAAAAGGGCATAGATGTGTACAAAATATAAGAATTTACCATTGCTATATTCAGTATCCCATAAAAAGACACAGTGGCCAGCGTCATGTCTTACGAA
>NC_090745.1:51937196-51945164 GCF_036898095.1 Palaemon carinicauda | reverse complement strand
TTACAGGAGGTTTGGGAACCACTGGGTGATCCCATAGCGGAGCTACAAGGGTCATCATTGGATATTTGGACGCTCTTGTTTTGTTGAGCAGTCTTCTCATTAGACAAAATGGGGAAAAGGCGTACACGTCGATGTTGTCCCACCGCTGTTAGAATGCATCTTGTCATGAAGCCTGAGGGTCAGGGACTGGAGAACAGTACAGCAGAAGCTTGCTGTTAAGAGATGATGCGAACAGGTCTACAGTTGGGAAACCCCACAAAGTCAGGAGTTTGTTGGCTATCTGACGATTCAAAGATCATTCAGAGCCTACTATCTGAGTCGATCTGCTAAGATTGTCTGTGAGCACATTCCTCTTGCCGGGAATGAAGCGAGCTGATAGCCACTGAATGGTCTTCTGACCATCTCAGGATCTTTAATGCAAGATGGCATAGAGGCTACAAAAAAAGTACTGCCCTGTTGGTTTATTAAAGCCACTAATGTGGCGTTGTCGCTCATCAACACCACAGTCCCCTGCCAGCAACTGTTGGAACTGATGAAGAGCAAGGTAGGCTACTCTCATCTTTAAAAGATTAATTTGCTGGTACCTTTCTGATTCCGACCAAAGGCCGGAGATCGTATGGTGCAGCAGGTGAGCCTCCCACCCTTCTTTTGATGCGCCTGTGAAGAGCATTAAATCCGAAGTGGGAACGAGAAGATTCTGATCTTGTCGAAGATTCTCGTCTACCATCCACCAACTCAAATTCGACACCTGATCCTGAGTTATGGGAACTTGGGTGTCCGGTGGGTCAGAGTGTTGGTTCCACATGGACTCTAGCTGCCACTGCAGGGATCTTATCCTGAGGCAGCCGTTTGGAACAAGACGGATGAGAGAGGTTAGGTGGCCTAACAGACTCAACCAAATAGAGGCCGGAAGAACTTCTTTCCTGAGGAAGGGAGCAGCCACCTCCTTCAGCCTGTATACTTTTTTGTCTGATGGGAAGACTTTCTCTAGGATGGTGTTTATGATCCTTCCGTGGTATACCAGTCTCTGTGATGATTGCAGTGATGACTTCTCGTGATTTATCAGGACCCCCAGATCCTGACCAAACTCGGGAAGCATATGTCGGTGAAAAAGAAGGGTCGTCCTGGAGTCTGCTAGGATCAGCCCGTCATCCAGATATCTGAGAAGACGGATGCCGTTCCTGTGAGCCCAAGATGACACTAGGGCAAACACTCTGGTAAAAACCTTAGGGGCTGTCACGAGACTGAAGCATAAAACCTTGAACTGGTACGTCTTTCCCTCGTGAATGAATCTCAGATACTTCCTTGAAGACGGATGAATTGGGATCTGGAAGTATGCGTCCTTCAGATCCAGTGTGCACATGAAGTCCCTTGGACGTACCGCTTGGATGACCGTGTCTGCTGTCTCCATTATGAATGAAGTCTCTAGGACAAACTTGTTCAGAGGGGAGAGATCGATGACTGGTCTCCAGCCTCCAGTCGTTTTTTCACCAGAAAGATTTGACTAAAAGCCTGGAGACCAGTCCACTACCTCTTGGAGAGAAACCTTTTGCATCATAGTCTGGACTTAGGCCATGAGGGCCAGCTCCTTTGCGGATCCCTTCACATACAAGCCTAGATGCACTAGATCCCGAGTCAGAGGAGGGAGAGATTGAATGAACTGGATGAGATACCCTAGCGCAATTACATCGATCATCCAGGGATATGCCCCGTGAAGCTACCACCTCTGCCAGCAGCGCTGTAGGCATCCTCCCACAGGTGGTAGGTGATGAGGAATGCCATTCCTACTGGGAGAGGCTACCTCGGCCACCTCCTTATCTCTGAAGGACTTGAACCCATTTTGTCCCTTGAAATAAAAGGGCCACTTAGATACCTTAGAAGGTACTGAGGACCTAGAAGTTGACTGGTTAGAGAAAGGCGCTTGCTGAGGAAAAGAAGACTGGGAAGGTCTACCATAGGACCGAGATGTCGTGGCCCAATGGAGGAGAGAATCGGACGATTTACTCCATCACTCAGCAGTCCTCTCCATCTCCTCTGGAACAAAGAGAGAAGAACCCTCGAGAGTGGAGTTCCTCAACCGAGAGACCTCGACTTTCGGCACCTGCTTATGGAACCGACCTATGACAGTATACCTCCTCTTGAGTATAGCGTCTGCCCACAGGTTGAAAACGTGGTGCGACAGAAACTCAAGAGAAAGAACTCTGTCTTCCTGGACGACTCCTTCGACAGATCGTGGGAGCGAACCATGAAGCCTAAGGATCCCAACCATAGATCCAGCCACAAAGCAGCCTGCATGGCAAACTTCATGCCTCTCTCTATGTTTAGGAGCTCAACTGCTGACAGTAAGGCCTTCAGAGAGAGGGTTTGTGTGGGAACTCCCTTCGTTAGTGACTCTACCAAAGGGTCGAGGGTTACGGTCGAAAGTGATTCCTCTTCGATCTTGAAGTACTTCCTTTGTAACAAAAAAGGAAGTGGCAGAGACCGAGAAGAAGAACCTACCCTCAAGGAACTAGAAGTTCTAGCTATCTGGGAGATAGCTTTCCCTCTTGACAGTAGTCGGACCTTTGACCAGGGCAAAGCTGCACTGAACCTGGAAGGCTTATGGGCCTCAAATATTTCATAGAGAACTATATCCTTCCCTTCCTAGATGGTGGAACCTGGAGTGGACAGCCTGTTAATGGCCCTCATACAGGCACAGACCTGCCAAAAAGTATGTTTCGATTTCCTTCTCCCCTGTCCGGTATAATAGTTCGGACTGGTCGCCTTCGGAAGATTCTATCCTTCGAGTCTAAGGGGTCAACCACCTCCAGGCTCACATCCAGAGCCAGGGGAAGGTCAGGGTCGTCACTGAAACTGTGGATAGGCCCGCCACTGGGGACCGCGTCTGTGCCTCAGCCTCCCTAGCTTCCATTGCCGTGGCATTCTTCGGTTTCATCTTGGAGTCCTTCGATTCCCTATGCACGAGGTGTTCCTCCATGGTCTTAGAAGGGGGAACCTGCGAGGCCTTCAAGGGTTTAGGCGAAGCCTAGGCAGTAGGAACTGGAGGATCCTCCTCTGGAAGAGGAACAGAAACCCCGGATAATGATCCAAAGGCACTACCTCAATGCCTTGAGAGTGTAAGGGCTGGATCACGATCTCCCTAGGTAAGCCTATGTCCCTACTCGTCCTAGGGTTGATGACTTCCGCATGAGGTGGAGTTACGCCTTTAATACCCCTCTTCTGCTTCTTAGTAATGACTTTCTTTACCTTCACATGGGTGAAATGCAAGTTCGCCATATAAGCACGCGATAGAGGTGAAAATGACCTACTTGAGCTTTGTCTGTTGTCGATCTCCTTCTGGGGTCTTGACTTTCAACTGACGAGCTTGAGGAGGGTTCCAGAGGGATTTAGGGGTAGCCCTGACTGGAACAGTTGGGGGTTGTGGCAGTGGAGGTGCAAACCTCAGAGCCTTCGGGATATTGGACATGGAGCACGATGCCAAAGGAGGAAGCTCTGAATCCCTAGACACACCATGGAGGTCCATAAAAGAGTGTCTCTTGAGAGAAACCCTAAATGGATTACCAGTGGACAGAGGAGATAACCTATTTGGCAAAGGAACACGTTCCTTTGGACGCGGAGGAAAGTACGGACATTAGTCCATTTGCGAGCTTATAAGGAGGCTCCTTGAACCCTTCTGGGAAGGGTGTCTTTCGCTGGAGATGTTAGAGGCAGAAAGGTGAGAGGAAGATGTTGGATCAGCACTTGCTCACGATTCCGACAAAATTCGCCGATTTACTCGTGAAATTGCAAGATTCACGCACAAAATCACGAACTTCACGCATCAACATATGCGTCGCAACAGGAGCACTAGGAACCACAGAGGAAGAGAACTCCTGTTGCCCCAGAGCACCACCTACGTCCGATGAAGTCAGCAGAAAAGACCTCTGAGTGGGGACTGCTCTAGGAGAACGCATCACAGCGGGACACGTCAGCTAAAACTCCCGAGGATGTGAAATGCAATGAGGGTTTAGTTGGACGCCTGTCTGAGGATTGGTCAAGCTCATCATCAGGTTTGGTTCGAGGTCCTTTGGAAGGTTTGGTTGAGGGGCTACGGGCTGATGGACTGCACATATGCCTACCTCTACCTCTAGAGGAGGAATGTCTACACATTGATCGTGAATGCGCGGTTCATGATCGTGATGTTTGAGAACAACGTGAACACTGCGAGTGCCTATCTAGCCAACGTGAGCTTACGTCTTGCGAACAAGAACATTGCTCTCGTGAATGATATCCTTGCAAGCACGAACGCCCTCATGATCGTGAGCGTCGTCCATGCGAGCATGAGTGCTGTCCTCGTGATCTACAGTGACGATCTAAACCGCGAGCATCTGGACTGAGGTCTACACCTTGTTCGCGATCATGAGACTCATCCTGGAGAAGAGGAACGCCACTGATGAGAGCGTTGAGAACTACGGTTTTGCGAGCGCAAAGCTCTAGAGCAGTGGTTCTCAAACTTTTCAGCCTGCGACCCCCCAAACGATATTGCTAGAGGCATGTGACCCTCGCCTTTCCCCGAAGTGCTTCTGACACACACACACACACACAGTACATGCCTATGCCCCGAATCATAAGAACATAATAACAACAAACATGATAAGATAAATGCAAAAAATATACGCATTATAGAGTTAACTATTACTTGTAGAAAAAATCACAATCTTTAAAGACAAAATAGGCAAAGCAATACAGTCTATTTAAATTTATAGAATTAATGTTAAATCCGTACAGGCACTCACACTTTGCTAACTGCTTCAAGAGAAAAAAATAAGTATGAAATTAGAATTATACCTTTGTTGAAGAAAGCTACTGCAGATAGCATAAATCATGTCAGTGTTTGTAAACTTTAGCACAATAAAGAAAAAATTACTGGTATCTTTATACCAAAATTTAGATATTCAGGCTGGGCTTAAAATAATTAACAAAATAATTATAGCGTTTGACTTGGGTGCTGATATTACAAATTTGCTGAAACCTAAAATCAGCTAATGATCTATAATTCTCATATGAGACAGTATACCCACACAAACATCCAGTAGAATCAAAGCTATTTCATACCCTTTTGGTTTCAAAATCAATATTTTGGAAAATTTTGGAAATTATGTCTGAGATAATATTTTTTTTTTCTTTTTTTTTTGGCTTTAGAAGAACTGTATGAATTTCTTGTGAAATAATTACTTATTTAGTAACTGTTAAAATAAAAGTACAATATTCATGGAAGTTTAATGACAATGATCAATATTTAGGCCCAACTATGGGGCTCCACTAGCAGTGATTAGTTAATTATATCCCTATTCCACAGTGAAAACAGTATTTACACAGGCCTAAGTTTATCATGAATAACTAACATCAATTAGTGAGATACATGGGCCTGCTTTTTTGAGCACAGTAACTCCATCCTGGGTTTGATACCAGAGATGGCAACTCGGAGATCATCCTCCACCCTGAGTCTTGATCGGTATTTGTTTTTTATATAAGTCAGTGCCGAAAAAGTCTTTTCACATAAATAGGTTGATCCAAAAGGAAGTAATACATCCATTGCTGCCATGGATAATCGTGGATATTCCCTTGCAATTGAAATCCAGAACTCATCCAGTGTGGTTGAGCCAAACGATGCCTGTAAAGTCCGATCACTGGAGAGCTCCAGCAGCTCATCCTCCATGTCGGATGATAAGTGATCCCCTGTAGCAGTGAATGGTTGCCGTATCCAGTCATATTGTTGTGGGGTTGTCTCTTTTGGGAAGTATTTCTTGAAGTGGTCCACAAGACCTTGTAGGTGAGTCGTGATCATTACCTTCACGTTATCAACGCTTAATTCATTCTCCGCCATAAATTCTTCCACCTCAGGAAACATTTTAACACTGCCCCCATCAACTCGCACAGCCCATCGTTCCAGCTTCCTTGTAAATGCATCAATTTTGTCAGAAAGAATCAAGATGTTCGTGTTTGGGCCTTGTAGTGATAAATTCAGCAGATTAAGTCTTTCGAATATACAAGACAAATATGCTAGACTTGCTAACCAGTCAGGGTCAGTCAGATAGTCAGCAAGTTGGGACTCAGATTTGATCAGGAACAGGCGCACCTCATCTCGTAGTTCGTACAAGCGGCTGAGAACTTTGCCTCGGGACAGCCACCTGACTTGTGTGTGGAACAACAGTGCTTCATGCTCCGAGCCCATCTCATTGCAGAGTGTGGAGAACAGCCTGGCATTTATGGGACGTGTTTTGATGTAATTTACTATTTTAATCGCAGTTTGAAGAACACTGCTTAACTCTGGATTGAGTGCTTTGCTAGCAAGAGCTTCCCTGTGAATAATACAATGTGTAAAATTTATGTGAGGTGCCACTTGTAAAACTTTTGCTTTAAGTCCTTTCCTCTTACCCAACATTGCCCCAGCATCGTCTGTGCACACACCAACACACTGGTCCCAAGACAAGCCCTCCTTTTGTATTTTGGTGTCTAGCTTTGTGAAAATGTCACTACCTGTACAGGTCCCCTCTAGTACAGTGCAAAAAAGCATGTCTTCTTGAAGTTTTCCACCAAAACTGTATCTAATGAATGCAAGTAATTGTGCAGAATTTGATGTCTGTCGACTCATCTAGCTGCAAAGCATACTTCTTTCCCTTAACCCTCTCAATCAGCTGACACTTAATGTCATTTGAAATGTCATTAATTTGTCGAGTAATGGTGTCGTTAGACAGCGGGACTGTTTCCAGCTCACTGGCCATCTTATTACCATGCATAATCCGACTCATAGTCACTGCACCAGGTTTCATGAGGGTTTCCCCAATGGTATGTGGCTGCTTGGACTGTGCAATTAGGTATGCTACCTCAAATGATGCCATCTGAGCTTTGGCAGAGGTGGTGGTTTTCTGAGCTAGCACTTGTTTTTGACCCTGCAACTCTCCCTCCTTTCGACGGAAAAATTCTATTGGTTTATCAGCATGAGAAGGATGCTTGCTTTGCCAATGCCTTTTCATTTTCACAGGCTTTAAGCTTTCATTTGCAAGTACTTCTGAGCACATAACACATTGGGGGTACTGCATCTTATCAATGGTAAAACTAGTGAATCCGAATTTTATAAATTCTGCTTGATATTTCCGAAGTTTGGGTTTGGATGATTGGTCATACTGGGAGGTCTTACCCTTACGTTTGTCTTGCCTTTTATCTATATTTGAAGTAGAACTGGTAGATGGTAGTTCGGAAGGAATCTCATCAGTTGTTTCTGAGACACTGTTGTCAGTATCTGATGTTCCTTCCTTGTTTGCAGTCCTACGAATTATCCATCGCTCCATGTTGCTTAATATGTATATAGCTTGCTATCAAAAATTGTCCCTAAACACACACGAGGCAGCTGTGACTGAGGAAAGACTCACCGTTGACTAACTCGACTCATGTGCCGTCTTGGACTGCTGATAGTAAATGCCATATTGATAATCAGATAGATAAAATATCAATTAATTGTTATTTAAATACCAGATAAATTTGAAAGTATGTATACTGACATTTAGTTTTAAGCATCACGTAATCTGAGACCCTGAGTATCAAGCAAAAGTCAAAATTTTACTGTAAATTGGTGATGCATTGTTATTAAGCATCTGGCAACTGGTCACGCTCATTCACTGTGCGCCAACGGAGCTCAGGACTGGAAATGGGACAGGTACTGAACGTGTACGAGTGTAAATTGACAGTGAGATGGGGAGGTGACATCTCGGTTTTGTACGATGTTTCTAGGAAATGTAGGTAAAATATTGGAACTATTGCAAGTACATTGTATAATAAAATGTAATGCGTGGAAAAAAATTATGAATAATAGTTTAACACTATCAGTGGCTAGATATATAAATATATTATATTTATTGTTTTTTTTTATTTGCTTATACACTAATCAGTTACTGATTTCATCAGTTGATTTATTTATTCATTAACTAA
>NC_090745.1:51917196-51932196 GCF_036898095.1 Palaemon carinicauda | reverse complement strand
TACACGACTCAAGTGCAATAGTACCTCAGGCTATGGGTATCTTTAAATACATTTATGAGCAAATCGGATACGAGCATACAAATCTGACTTTGGTTATGAGCATTGCATTAGTCTATAAGCCAAATATTGGGCATTTTTTAGGTAAAGCACTAGCAACATTAGTAAGTGAAAAACAGAGCGCTCTTAATGGTAGCAATACATCACCCACGCAGCGTTCCCGTAATTTTAACACCATTTTTTTTTTTTTTGGCAATAGCTTGCAAATCAATTCCCCTCCAAACAATCATTCTTCCACTCTCCACGCAGCACTCATAAAAGCAGCATACAGTATTATGAGAACTTCTTTGGAATTGTTTTTTGTAGTTATGGTGGCATACTCTTTGTAAAGTT
The DNA here is from genome assembly GCF_036898095.1 of Palaemon carinicauda. Classification (NCBI taxonomy): domain Eukaryota; kingdom Metazoa; phylum Arthropoda; class Malacostraca; order Decapoda; family Palaemonidae; genus Palaemon; species Palaemon carinicauda. The sequence goes on along the minus strand of NC_090745.1, from coordinate 51,931,806 downwards.
GTGATTGCTTTTACTCATCATAGACACTTTGTGCAGGGGTTGTACAGTTAAAAGTACAGTATGGTAACAGTGATCACCAAGATAATTAAGAAAGACAGATGATGATGATTACCACATGAGTGAAAAAGAAATAATTGAGAAGTATGAACATGGTAATTATTTGGCACACATGGCAAAAATACCATCGTGGCTTTGATGGGTCGCTCACCATCAGGGCAAGAGCCTACTTAACCTTGTCGAGGTGCGATGGCTTGTTCCGACTAGTATATCTGCCTGGGGAGAGAGTGGAGCTCCTTGTAACCAATTGGGGGTCATAGGTAACTAGGAGGTACTAACTTGTAGGTTCAAATCCTGCTTTGCAGGTTGGATTGGGGCTCACAACCCTTATCTGTAAAACTACCACTCGTGACAAACTTTGACTGTGAATAACCGGATAACCTTTAATGTTGACGACACTGGAACCCTACAAAGGATTACGGATTGGAAAAGACCACTAAGAATTGCCACATGGAATGTAAGAAAGCTCTACAAAACGGGAGCTGCTAAAGTATTAGAAAAGGAATTGGCCAATTATAAAATTGACATAGCAGCCTTACAAGAAATCCGATGGACAGGAATAGGAAAGCTGGAGCAGGAGAAGGGAGTTATACTTCACAGTGGAAGAGATGATGGTAACCACGTAGAAGGAGCAGGTTTCTACCTGAGTAAAAGAGCATATGGAGCACTTATGGAATTCACCCCAATATATCCAACAGAATAGCAAAAATTTGACTAAATGCAAATTGGTTTAACATAACGATTCTATGCTTACATGCACACACAGAGATAACAGATGATGATGAAAAAGATGAATGGTATGATCATGTACAATCTGAAATAGACCAAATACCATGACATGATGTATTGTTAATTTGGGGTGATATGAATGCAAAAATTGGTAAAGAGGTAAATGCTCTCCAAGGCTCTATCGGCCTCCATAGTCTTCATCAAGAAAGCAATGATAATGGGATTAGATTGGCAACATTTGCACTCCAAAACTCTATGGTCATCGGAGGTACTATTTTTCCCCATAAGGACTCCCATAAAGGAACTTGGATTTCACCTAATGGTAACACTATAAATCAAATTGACCATATAATGATTAAAAAGAAATTTACATCAGCTCTGTTTGATACTTGGGCTTTCAGAGATGCAGATTGTGACTCTGACCATATGTTAGTGGTTGGAAAGCTCAGAGTTAAATTAAAAAGTAAAAGATTGGCAACAATAAAAACCATTAAACCAAATACAGAAAAACTAGAAGAAACAGACGTAAGAAATGCCTATGCTATAAATGTACAAAATAGATTTGGACTACTGGGAGAGGAAATAACATCAGACTGGGAGACAATAAAGTCAGTAGTGACTGAAGCTGCTATGGAATCTCTAGGACCATGTATCAATGCACATAGAAGGAATAATTGGTTTGACGAAGAGTGTAGAAGTGCTGCTGAAAGAAGAAAATGCTGTAGGATGGAATGGATAGAAAACTACATTGATGAGAGAGAAGATTTAAGAGCGTCTAGAAATTTAGCAACAAGCACAAACAGAAGAAAGAAAAGAGAGAAGGTAGGAGAGGATCTGAGAGAAATTGAAGAAAATAGAGCACATGGAAAAATGAGAAAGCAATTTCAGGGAATTAATCGGATGAGAAATGGATTCCAGCCAAGAATGAACTTAATCAGAAATAAAGAAGGTAACATAATTATTGGAAAAGAAGAAATACAAAGGAGGTGGATAGAAAACTTTAAGGAGCTTTACAATCGGCCACCACCTGGAATGAAATGGAGATAGAGGGAAATATTGATGATGTGGAGGCACCAATCCGAGAGGAAATTACAGATGCTATATAAGAAAACTTAAAAATAATAAAGCAGCTGGGATTGATAATATAGCTGCAGAACTAATCAAGTATGGGGGCCAAGCTCTTCATGATAAGATTATTAGCTTAATGTATAGCATATGGGAGAATGAAGTAATGCCATCAGACTGGGAGGATGGGATTCTGGCAGTACTACATAAAAAAGAAGATCGCACTTTACGTGGAAACTACAAAGGCATTTGCATACTTCCAGTTAGTTACAAAATCTTTGCAAATATTTTGTACAAAAGATTACGAGTTTATTGTGAAGATATAATTGGTGACTATCAGGCAGGTTTTAGAACAAACCGAGCTACAGCTGACCAAATTTTCACCATAAGGCAAGCTCTAGAGAAAAATTGGGAGGTCAACAAAAATTCTTACCATCTATTCATAGATTTCAAGCAAGCCTATGGCAGTGTGCATCGACCATCATTATGGAACATACTGAAGTTCTTCCACATACCAGAGAAATTGATAAATCTGGTCCAAATGTGCTACCGAAATACGACGTGCAGGATCAAGGTCAGGGGAAATACTGGCAGAGCCCTTTAACATCCATGGAGGACTAAAGAAGGGATGTGCTCTATCAACACTTTTTTTTAACGTAGTACTGGAATGGATAATGCGAAATAAACCTCCTACCAGATAACCCATCCAGCTGGATAATACCATTATAGACAGACTTGGATATGCCGATGATGTGGACCTTTGTGGAGAACATCTACCTAGCATCGAAGAAACATACGTACAGGGCAGAACGTACAGGCATGAAAATAAACAATGCAAAAATAAGATAATGGAGGTTTCAAGAACACCAAATCTAGTTGGAGATATGGATTTTGGAGGATCATAACTGGAAACAGTATCCACATTTAAATATCTTGGCTCCACCACAACGTCACACAACATGATCCAGGAAGAAGTTAGACTAAGGATTGCAGCAGGGACAAGATGTTCATGGGCACTTGATAACACCTTAAGATCAAGAATTTTATCTAGGCCATCAAAAACACAAATATATACTGCCAATATCCGTCCAGTGGTCCTATACGGGTCTGAAACATGGGCACTCACTAGGCAGTCGGAAATAACACTTGAAATTTTTCAACGCAGTATCTTGAGGTGGATCTAGGGACCGGTTTGGGATGACGAAGCTGGAGAGTGGCGCAGGTGCTACAATCACGAACTGATAACTCTCAGGATTACCGCCTATCTCCAATATTATTTGATCGCAGAGACCTCGATTTGCAGGACATATTGCTAGAATGGAGGAGAGAAGGCTGACTAGAAGAGTTATGTTAGGTAAACCCATAGGTACCAGACCAAGAGGAAGGCCTAGAAAGAGATGGATGGATAACTTAACTGAGGATTTGGACATGATGGAAATAGACCCAATGAGTGGATGGAGCTTGCGAAGGATAGGACTCTCTGGAGACGAACGGTCAAAGCGGCAATGGACCAGCCTGGTCCAAGGCCCCCGGAGTAAGAGTAAGTAACATGGCAAAAATATGCAATCATTAAACATCGACGATTTGTACAATTCTGAAGAAAAAAGAAGATATCTTGCAAAAGAAGTGCTGATATTATTGAAACAATGACCACATCATCTTGATAAAGTTGAAAAGTTTTCATTTTTGGATGAAAGAGCTGTTAGCAAGAGATATTTCTGGGTCGACCTGTGACGTCCGGTGAAAAAGGTCCTTCTTTACACTTTTCTGATATACAGTAAATACTTTCAAATATACCAGAGAAAGTTAAAAGCATGGAATGCAGAGGTTACTACCCTCGCGCGAGCACCCTGAAGGTGTCGTGTATAAAGCAGGGGCGTGCGAAAACCACTATTCACAGGCTGTCTTCCATTTAGCTAATTCCTTCGTCAAAAGGGATGGGCCGATACAGAGGCACTAGCTACGTTACCTGAACCACACCACCGACGCCCGACGCAAGCGCCATCTGAACAACATCCTTCTTTTGGACGTCGTAAGCGTTGTTTGCTTCGTGTTTGTGACTCTGCTTGTGTTCGTGTTTTGAGCTGTTTTTTCGCCATGGCTGAAGCTCTTCTTACCGCAGGACCAATGTTAAGTACCATCGATTGTTTTGACAGCTAATTTAGTACCGGGCTATTATTACTTTTCGTAATTTTAGTGTTTGTTAGTGCGACCGGCCTAACGCCTTCCGCGGTGATGGCGGCCATTATTGTTTACGTTCATATGTTTCAATTACTTTTGTATGCCCGTTTGGTACTACAGTATTATCATTCTAGATTCATTTATCTTTTTATAGATTCTTGGCCTTGTGCCGTTTATTTTGAACCATGTTTTTAAGTCTTTTGGTACTTTTTAACGCTTACGAGTCCGTATCTTTGACGAACGAAGGATAGCGTTCAGGGCTTTATTATAGTTTAGTACCACCGCTTGGCGTTTTTTTGTTTTCGCCTTTATTCTCTGTTCAGTTCCCGTTTTCGCTATCCTTCGTTTCTTTTATTGTTTATTTTATTGTATTGTATTGTATTGTATTTTGAGGTTTGTTATTTATTCTTAAGAGTAACCACGAGTACGAGAGGCTGGAGTTCCCATACAGTAACGGGTTCTCCCTCTCTCCATCTCTCCCCTATGGGTTTGTTGACACAGTGCGAGAGGCTGGAGTTCCCGTTTTCTGTTAATACAATCACGTGTTCTCCCTCTCTCCATCTCTCCCCTATGGGTTTGTTAACACAGTGCGAGAGGCTGGAGTTCCCGTTTTCTGTTCATACAGGAAAGCGGTCTCCCTCTATCTCTTACCCACGTGGGAAATTATCTTATTGCATTTTGGCTTTAGCTTTCTTTATTATTGTGTAATATGGTTACTTATTGGTGTATTTAAAGGCTAGTGTTTGGGTTAGTCCTGTTCGTGTGAGACTCTATATTTCAGGTTAGTTGGGCCCGCCTTAGAGCTGCCTTTAGCTCCCCCTCACCTAGTTCCACCCTCTCCCCGCTTCGGCCTGGGAGTTGGGTCTGAACCTCTATCCAACTCCGCCATGAGTTTTATTTATGAGCTGGGATCTCTAACTTTCCTTTTATCTAGATGCACCCCTATGGCAGGGATTCGTCCCCTTGTTGGTCACTTGCATCTTGACTCCTGCTACGGCATCTTCACACGACTTACTACCCCCCCCCCCCCCCCGATCACCTAGGTATCCTTTCGAGATCCTTTTACTAGTTATTGATAGATATTGATTTTAGGTTTAGAGGACTTTCCCACAGATTTCCGGCACATTCCGGAGATCTTTCAATCACTATGCCTACATTATCCTGTAATTACTTGGGAGCTCCGGCTCCCTCATATTTGCATGACCGGCGCACTACGGGGTTGTTACATTCTCACTATGTTATTATTATAACGGAGCTCCGGCTCCCCGTTTGGCACAACCCCATTTTAATACACACCTCATATTCTCCCAGCTCTTTATAATCCTACTGTTATGTTAGAGTCTTGGGGAGCATCTAGACTTATTTAACTTTTTATTACAGAAAGTCCGCTGTGAGCCAAGGGTTGCTCCGCCTCCTTCTCGGATCCGGTAGGCCACGATGTCTGCCGGTCCCACGCACACTGAGCTATATCTTTCGTCCGTGAGCCGGGCCAACCCTCCTACATGGTTTGGTTCCCTGAGGCGTGCACCTTGTGCTGAATGATGATGTAAGATTTTTTCAATTTTACTACTTATTATAAGCTTATAATATTTAATATCTCACTATGGGATACAGTATATTGATATTGTTTAATAATTAATATCTTACTACGGGGATTCTTATTTGATACACTATGAGATATATAGATTTTGTTTAGTTTGGGGACATGTTTATATATTCTTTCCTTCAATTCTCTAAAGTATCCTCACCATTTCCAGGCTGATGAAGATGCCCTCCGGACGGCTAAGACCAGCCTCCGGTCTTGGGTTTCGGGGTTCGGCCGTAACACCCCCACTGGATGCCCCTACCTCCTCGACGGAGACATGGCTTCTCGACTCTTCCCAGGCTCCTCTTCCGCCGCAGTGCCTGCTGATGTCGCCGACCCTATGATTGTGGCTATCAGAGCGTCAATACCCCTGGAGGAGGAGACCCAGCTCTCGGGAGAAGTTTCCTCATTGGACATCCACACAGAATCCATGGACGAGCAGGTTAGTGGTGTGGAGTTGGCAGATTCCTTCCTTTCGCCTTCTCTTTCTCCTGGCTCTTCCTTTCACGGCTTTGATAAGCCATCTACTTCATCTTGGGATCCCTCCCTCTCTGTCCGACCCAAGGTGAAGCCCCTGCGTAAAAACAAAATTAAGCCTAGCTCTTCAGCTTCGCCGCTATCTGTGTCTCCGGTCCCCGGACCCTCCACCACTCCTGACTTTCCTGTAATAGCCCAGCCTACTCCGCCTATCAAAGCTCAGAAAAATAAGTCCGCTAAGGCCAAGACTTCGGCGGCGCGTAGTTCTGCAGAGCCTCAGATGAATTTTAATTTGATGCAGGAGTGGGTTACGACACAGATGAGACAGCAGTCAGGTGTAATAACGGAGTTGAAGAATATGGTGGCTAACCTCCTCCATTCCGGGACTCGGCTACCCCCTCCGTCAGGCCCAGACACCTCTAAGCTGCTGCCATTTGATAGAACAACCCTTGGCGGTTCGCGAGACATGCTCCGTACCTAGATGGTACACTAACTCTAGAGGGCTTAGGGACCCGCCCTCTAGATGATCTGGAGTTTGATCCTCCCGGCCTTCAGTCCCCCTTCAACGGTTTTGTCCGATTGAAGGAACATGCCCTAGTTCGAATGGACAAGGTCCCCAAAAGAGACCGTCATTTTTCCTGAAGAACAGGCCCAAGCTGTCTGGGCCAGGACTCTAGCTGAATGGGGTTGTGTCAACTCTAAGTTGACTCCACATAAAGGGGCATATACAATATTTATGACTCCTCCGTCCATCCCCTGTCCACTTGTGGACAAGGTGGCGGAGTTAACCATCCAGTCAGTCAAGGAGGGCTCACCTCTGCCTGTCCTTAAAGAGACGGACCCCACCTCTATGCTCGTTCCAGGCCCTTCCAATTTCTGGAACGATACCTCGGCTACTTTCACGGTGGGGAAGTTGGATCTGGACTGCGTCTCCTCTCTTTTCTCTGAAAAGCTTCCCAAGTTGCCAAATCACCTTCTAAAGTCTGAGTTCGATGCACGAAACAGACTGGCCAGATCTCTGCACTCCATAGTTTCGGTGGAAATGTTGGACTCCCTTTATAGTGATGAGCTGCTCTTCCGCGTTTTTGCGAAGAATTTGCTCCAAACGTTCCAGGTCGACCTGCACGACTTTTGGACAGCTCGGACGAACTGCAGGAAACACGTTCTTGCTGAAGCGTCAATTCGGCACGAGCCAAATAGACTCATAGCCTCCTCCTGCTAGGGAAAAACTCTCTTTCCGCAGGAAGAAGTTGATAAAGTCCTCCAGGATGCGGCGAGGGCAAATCAAAACTTGCAGGTTCGATGGAGTCTTTCGAACAAACGAAAGTTCGAAAGTATGAAACAACCTTTCTTTAAAAAGAAAAAAAAAATCTTTTACCCCATACAAGTCAAGCTGTGGCCAATTTCATCAAGGCCCTCACTCATCAACCCCCTCTTCCTATAAGTCTGCCACTCCACAGGCAGCCCCTCCACAACAGATAGTGTTCCTTCCGGCCCCCCAAGGTACCCAACCAACTCCCATGGCATCTTGGATGACCTCTCCGGCCTTCAACCCATCCTATGAGACCTCGAATTCCTTTCGAGGATACTCCAGAGGGGGCAACAAAGGTAGAGGTCAGTTCCGCCAACGAGGCTGACCTCGAACCAGGGGTCCAAGGGGAGGACGTGGATCGAAATTCACCTCATTGCAATGAAGTGAATCAGGTAGGGGGGAGACTATATCTTTTCCGGAACCAGTGGACCTTCAGTCCATGGGCCCACAGCATAGTCTCCAAGGGCCTAGGCTAGAAGTGGTCACAAGGGGGTCCACCTCCGACAGTGACCTTCTTCCAGAAACCCACTCCCATCTTGGAAGAATACACCACGAAACTACTCGAGAAGAAAGCAATAAAGAGGGTACGATCACTGAAATTCCAAGGACGCCTGTTCACAGTCCCCAAGAAATATTCGTCGGCGTTGAGAGTAGTCCTGGATTTGTCGAAACTGAATTCTTACATTCTTTGCAACAAGCTCCGTATGCTGACTGTCTCTCTTACCGACGCCTATTATCACGTCCCAGTAGCACGAAACTTCTCTCCTTACCTCGGCTTCCGCCTGGGCAAGAAAGCCTTCGCGTTCAAAGTCATGCCCTTCGGCCTCAGCATAGCTCCCAAGATATTTACCAAACTGGGGGAAACAGTGCTGGAACAACTCAGGAGCCAAGGGATCAGGGTAATCGCCTATCTGGACGATTGGCTCATTTGTGCCCAGTCGGTTTCAGAATGCAACAAAGCTACAACCAAAGTGGTTCAGTTTCTCACCAAACTGGGATTCAAAGTCAATCTACAAAAGTCTCGCCTTCAACCATCAAGCCAATTCGAATGGTTGGGCATCCGATGGGACCTTACAAGTCACAAGCTGTCTCTTCCTCCCAAAAAAGTCAAAGAGATAGCATCCAAGACGAGGAACTTCCTCAAGCACAAACAGGTGTCACGGAGAGCCTTGGAAAGAATCCTCGGCTTACTTCAATTTGCGTCAGTGACGGACCTCTTATTGAAAGCCAAACTCAAAGACATCAATCGAGTTTGGAGAAAAAGAGCTACGACTACGTTACGAGACAAGATTTCTAAAATCCCCTCAGGCCATGGTCAAAACCAGAGAACCTTTCCAAATCGGTCCCTCTGCAATTTCCTCCACCATAAGTGACGATTCACACAGACGCGTCGCTCAGTGGTTGGGGGGGCTACTACAAACAACAGATGTTTCAGGGCTCCTGGTCCCCCGCCATGAGGCACTTTCACATCAACGTACTGGAGGCCATGGCAGTCTTCCTAACCTTGAAGCGACTGTCCCCCCACGGTCCACTCATGTCAGGATAATCTCGCAAAGCACTGCAGTAGTACACTGCATAAACAGAGGCGGATCAAAATCTCCCAACCTGAATCAAGTCCTGGTCATGATTTTTACCTTGGCCTTAGAAAAGAACTGATCCTGTCAGCCACTCACTTAGCAGGAGTCCAGAATGTGATAGCGGACTCACTATCCAGGACGAAACCACTGGAGTCAGAATGGTCTCTAGACATGAATTCTTTCCGATGGATATCCAGGCTGGTTCCCGGTCTCCAGGTGGATCTCTTTGCGACACAACTAAACCACAAACTTCCCTGTTATGTGGCACCGAACCTGGACCCTCAGGCATATTCTATGGACGCATTAACCCTAGACTGGAACCATTGGAAGAAGATTTACCGATTTCCTCCGGTGAATCTTCTTATGAAAGTCTTACACAAACTGCGCTCCTTCCACGGCGCCGTGGCTTTAGTCGCACCGAACTGGCCAAAAAGCAGTTGGTTTCCTCTCCTCCTCGAGTTGAAACTCCGTCCCTTCCGGATACCATTCCCCAAGCTGACCCAGGTAGTCCAAACTCGGACTGTGTCAGATTCCTCAAGGATAGCCCAAACCCTAACTTTGTGGATTTCATGAAGTTTGCAGCCCACAGGGATGCGAACATTGACCCGGAAAATGTCCTCTTTATAGAATTAGACAGTACGATTCAGCCGTTAAGAAATTAGCAGATTTCCTAAAACAGTCAGAAGAGTCTCGGATGACCTCTAATCTGGCCATTTCTTTCTTCAGGTCTCTATTTGACAAGGGCATAGCAGCCAGTACTATAACAACAATTAAGTCAGCTCTGAAGAAGATCTTCCTTGTGGGTTTCAATATTGACCTAGCGGATTTCTATTTTTCTTCTATCCCGAAAGCCTGCGCTAGGCTCAGACCTTCGGTTCGTCCGCAAAAAGTCTCATGGTCTCTGAACGAGGTACTAAAACTTGCTTCAGACAATGATAACGAATCCTGCTCCTACATCTCCCTGCTTAGAAAGACATTATTTTTAACGGCTTTGGCCTCGGGTGCTAGAATCTCAGAATTAGCAGCTCTCTCACGTAATCCTGAAAATATAGATTTCCTCCCATCAGGCGAAGTCCTCCTTTCCCCAGACAGAGCCTTCCTAGCTAAAAATGAGGACCCCCAAAACAGGTGGTCCCCTTGGAAGATTATCCCTCTTCCCCAAGATACTTCTCTGTGTCCAGTCACTACACTCCGGGCCTTTTTAGCTAGAACTGCCACCCGCTCGTTTGTCAGAGAACAAGGAGGCGCTATTTCCATTCAGGCATCAGACAGCAAATCCTTTACTTTATTAAACAAGCTAACTCAGAATCATTTCCCCATGCTCATGATATCCGGTCTGTGGCAACCTCCATCAATTATTTTCAAAATATGGATTTTGATGACCTTAAGAAATATACAGGTTGGAAATCCCCTATGGTATTCAAACGCCACAATTTAAAAAACTTACAGGCCCTTAAATTCTCCACGGTTGCAGCTGGGAGCCTCATCTCCCCCTCAATAATTTCTCCATTCTTCCTTTCATCCATCTCTTTCCTTCTCCCTCCTACCTGCCACTCTCACCACGTCGCCGCTCTCCGGGTGGTTCTTTTAGCCCTAAGATTATATTGCCATTATTGTGTTACTTTGGTTACTTACTGTTACCTGTGTATAGCCTTACCTTTAAGATTGTTATGTTACCATTTCTATTTACCATGTAGGTTTGGTTTTTGTGATGCTGGGACCTAGGGGTACTCCCCTTTCATCGCCCTTCATGTATTTTATATTATTATTATTTCCAGTATGGCACCTTTTGTAATCATGTATATAATTTTGACATTACTTAATATAATAACCTTTGGGACTTACTCCAGTTTTATTTAGGGCTTGGAAGGCATTCTCTGGTACATTTTCACCGGGCGTCACAGGTCGACCCAGAAAAGGGATTTTGACGAAGGAAAAATCTATTTCTGGGGAGATACCTGTGACGCCCGGTGAAACCCTTCCCTTGTTATACCCCTCCCTTTCCTTTCCAAGCCATCATGTTCAATACAGAAGGATGTTGTTCAGATGGTGCTCGCGTCGGGCGTCGGTGGTGTGGTTCAGGTAACGTAGCTAGTGCCTCTGTATCGGCCCATCCCTTTTGACGAAGGAATTAGCTAAATGGAAGACAGCCTGTGAATAGTGGCTTTCACACGCCCCTGCTTTATACACGACACCTTCAGGGTGCTCGCCCGAGGGTAGTAACCTCTGCATTCCATGCTTTTAACTTTCTCTGGTATATTTGGAAATGTTTATATCAGAAAAGTGTAAAGAAGGACCCTTTTCACCAAGCGTCACAGGTATCTCCCCAGAAATAGATTTTTCCTTCGTTAAAATCCCTTAATTACCAAAAATATTTTTTTGTGAAAAAGTAAAGGTATGGTAAGATGACCTTGATAAAAAGAAGCCAACTACATTATATGAAAAGGAAACATTCAGGGTGAGCCAAGGGTGGTTTGAGAATTTCACAATAACAGTATCATTATTATTATTACTAGCTAAACTACAACACTAGTTGGAAAAGCAAGATCCTATTAGCCCAAGGACTTCAACAGGGGAAAATAGCCCAATGAGGAAAGGAAATAATGAAATAAAGAAACGACAGGAGAAATAATGAACAATTAAAATAAAATATTTTAAAAATAGTAACATCAAAACAGATATTTCATATAAAAACTAAAAAACAACCTATGTCATCCTGTTCAACATAGAAATATTTGCTGCACGTTTGAACTTTTGAAGTTCAACAGATTCAACTACCCGATTCGGAAGATCATTCTACAACTTCGTCACAGCAGAAATAAAACTTCTAGAATACTGTGTAGTATCGAGCCTCATTGTGAAGGCCTGACTGTTAGAATTAACTGCATGCCTAGATCTATATGTAAAGGATGATCAGAATTATGAAAAATCTTACGCAAGATACATAAACTAATTGAACAAAGGTGCCAGAGATTAATATCTAGATCAGAGATTAATCATCCAAATGAATGGGATAGATACATTAATTTAGCTTTATTTGCATATGAAATTCCTCATGATACTTTGAAATTTAGCTCATCCCAATTGCTTTAATTATCAAGAATTGGGTAGCTCTATCTGTTGGCAATGGAATAGGATAGGTTTGCTCATGTGATGTAGAGCTAGTATAAAGTCCTTTGGAGGTGAGTTACTTTGATTTTTTTATATTACGGAAGTTGACCTCTGACTCGGCTCTCCTCATTTGTACATTTCCTGCTATCTTATTGCCATGCTAACTTGAAAGGTATGGAAATATTAATGGTAATATTATTGTGGAAATTGTAAAGTGTTTGAATATTAATTTGAAATATTAGTGATCTGTGCTTTAGTGCTTTGAATTTTGGTGAATATCCATGTGTACACTTGTCCACATATTTAATATATCTATATAATTGCCCCAGTGCTTTCCTGTTATAAAACTTTGTTTAGATCAGTGGTTCCCAAACTGGGAGCCATATAGAAAAATGTAGGGGGCCATAAGCTGATCCTATGTCCAAATAAAACCAAAAGGGCTGAAAGGATAAGCAGCCAGTGGAGGGAACTCACAAGTCAATTCATGTATCTACAATGCTTTGCTGTCAGGACACATGAATGACATGTTATTTTTTCTTCTTTTTTAATTATCTTTAATAAATAATTCTTAGTACTTGACACAAAACAAAAAAAAGGGAGATATATCAAGATAATAGACAATTTTGACTCAGCAAAATGATAAGGCTTCCTAAGTTATGAATTATGCATGAAAACCTCTGTTCTGAAATCTTGTTTATCAGCCAAGGATGGTTGACTACTACATGGGATTTTGGGTTTGCAAGCACTGCTGATAAAGGTGTTTGATGCCTTGGTGTGTAATTTGTCACAAAATACTTACAGCTGAGTTGCTAAGGCCATGCAAGCCTAAATTACCCCTGGAAACAAAGAATCCTTTATATGTTGGTAAAGAACGTAAAGAGACGACTTGATGCCAGTGGTTCCATGCACCAACAATATGATGCAGTAGTTGGAATTATTTTTTGTACCCACTATAGAAGCTTCATACAATTGGGGAATTAACTTTGCCATGTGCCAAACAATGGTCAGGCCTGTTTTGGGAGAGAAAAGTGCTGAGAAAGTTAAATGCTATTTATCTTTCAAATAATACAGTGCAACGCCAATTACCTCTGATATCTGATGATAAAACAGAGACGGTGATACAAGAAGTTGAAAAAGCTGGGTTATTTAGTATTCAGCTTCATGAGTCCATTGACGTCCAGTCCTGCTCACAACTCATGGCTTTTGTAAGATATGTTTATGATGAGGACTTCAAGAAATAATTCTTATTTTGTGAACCTCTTGATAAATCTATAAAAGGTGAAGACGTAATGCAGAAACTTACAGAATTATTTTAAACTGGTCTTAAACTGGGGGCAATTTATGTGTTATGTACAGATAAGGGCTCCAGCCATGTTGGGTTCTCAGTCAGGTTTTGTTACAAGAGTTATACAAAAAGCACCAAATGCTATTCCTCTTCGCTGCTAGATCCACAGGCAAGCTATTGCATCAAAGAAACTACCTTCAGAATTACAGGATATACTCAATACCATTAAAAAGACAGTTAACTTTGTAAATGGTACTGTTCTTAATACATGCCTTGTCAAGGAACGCTGCCAAGATAGCAGTGCATTTCATGAAAACCTTCTATTCCATACAGCAGTTCACTGGCTGTCGAAAGGAAACGTAACTCAGTATATTAGCTCAAGAGAAGAGATAACCCTCTCTCCCACGACTCAAAACATGCAAGATTTACCATCTGGAGATGACTTCCTAATGCTGCTTACTTACCTTGACATATTCATAGTTGAAAAAATTCAACCTGGAAATCCAAGGGAAACGAAGGAAGCTTCGTAATAGATTTTTCAGACAAAAAGCTTCCATTCATAAAGTGGTGAATTAGATGCGAAAAGTTGGAATGGGAATGTTGGAAACAGGATAAAAAAAAAAAGGCAAAGGAATGTGATTCTGCCCCACATAACTTCATTACCCAACATCTTGAGGTCTTAGAAGGGGAATATAAAAGGTACTTCCCAGGTATCCAAAGGCAAAACTCTAGTAAAGTTTCCCTTCACTGCTCCAGCTACTACATTTACTGTATGATGACAATGATGGTGCCCAAACTGAGCTATTGGCACTTCAAGGAGATTCAGGAGCAAGATGAATTTTGAAAAAGGGTCAATCACAGTATTTTGGTCATCAATGGCAGCATCATAACCTAACATGTGTGACAGCTTTTCGCCACCACCTGCCCTTTTTATTAACATATTCATGTAAGGCTGAATTCGTTCAACTACACAAAGAAAATTATCATAACAGACTTGAGTAGAAGCATGACCTGTGGTGTCCTTTAAGTGAAACAAAACCGAGAATCAAGAAGCTAGTTGATAATCAACTTCGACCACCACACCGAGTGGAATGGGCATGGGTAAGGGAACATGATCCTGTGCATGAACATTCAGAAGCAGTGTGGGAGCAGTTGGGTGTGTGGGTACTGCAGGTCATGGTTCAGGCAGTTAATTATGATTCCCTATGATATAATTTCATTTCAGAATTAT
>NC_090745.1:51882399-51916696 GCF_036898095.1 Palaemon carinicauda | reverse complement strand
ATGTGGCATGAGTGTGCGACCAATGTGGAGACGACAGAGAGTAGTCTCCACTTTCGGGGCCTCCCGATATACCTCCAAGGGGATATAACATTACTTATTTCTCTCATCTTATTTCCAAGTAAACTATCCAATGCTGTTGCCAATTATTATAAATAAAATTCTTAATTGTAGGTAAAAAATTATTACTGGGAATCAGATACCTTCTTGGTAGCAACCCAGCTGTAGTATTCTTGGCCAGTGAATCTGCCTTCTCATTTCCGGACACACCTATGTGTACCCAAACTCAGCAAACTCCAACTATTATACCATTCATGCCAATAATTACAAGCCACTCTAAAATCTTTAAAATTAAAGAATTATTGGAAAGCAAACATTCTAACACTTGTAGGACACTTCTTGCATCACTAAAAATGGTAAAATTTCCCTCATCTTTTAACGCTATTTTCTCAATATTGGTTAGTATGACATAGTTCGGCAGTAAATATAAAAGATGCTAGATGATGTGCACCTCTACAATTAAAAGTGCTACTATATACTCCAAATCCACCGCCAGCATCAGATTTTGAGCCATCAGTATATATAAAAGTTGATTCCCTGTGTTCTTCAACAAATTCCAACAGGGCAACCTGGTTTCTAAATCAGTCATGTTCTTTTTTATAACAATAAAATATTTACAAAAAGATATATCCGATAATTTCCATGGAGGGGTTGATATCATACAAGGAAGCACTTTATTTCTACATATATCTAGACTGCCTTATAATGCTTTTACCCCAAAACAATAAGGTTGAGGATATTTTGGGAGCAACTCAAAATATCTATAATGCCTAACAAGATTTGCGGTCTGACATGCTAAAGATTCAAGGAGTCTTCGTAACCTAAACCAATACTGAAAAATAAAGACATCCTATAAAGGTCTAAAGGTAACTCCCCAGCATCAACAACAAGGCTTGGGATATGTGAAGTTCTAAAGGCTCCTGTGAACAATATGATACCAGCATGGTGTATAGAATCTAAAAATGTTATTTTTATTAGTAAAATAAATTTTTGAATATACTTACCCGATAATCATGTAGCTGTCAACTCCGTTGCCCGACAGAAATCTAAGGAGGGATACGCCAGCTATCACAATACTAGAAGGGGGTGTACTAACAGCGCCACCTGTGGCCAGGTACTCAAGTACTTCTTGTTGACACCTCCTCAATTATTCCTCGATCCCACTGGTTCTTTATGGGGAGGAAGGGAGGGTCAATTAAATCATGATTATCGGGTAAGTATATTCAAAAATTTATTTTACTAATAAAAATAACATTTTTCAATATTAAACTTACCCGATAATCATGCAGCTGATTCGCACCCAGGGGGGTGGGTGAAAACCAGTGAACAAGATTAAAGGATAGCCAAGTATCCCCAAATTTCATATAACAGTTATCTCTAATAACAAATGAAATAATAAGTACCTGGTAAGGAAGTCGAATTGAACCGTTACTCTGCCTCTTTTTTAAGTTCGTCTTCCTTACTGAGCGCAGCGTTCCTCTTGGAGGCTGAATCAACCCAAGGTGCTAAAGTATATAGGGTTGCAACCCCTACTAAAGGACCTCTACACAACCTTTAACCTAGGCGCTTCTCAAGAATGAATTGACCACCCGCCAAATCAAAAGGATGCGGAAGGCTTCTTAGCCTACCGTAACAACCATAAAAACAACAAAAAGAATTCAAGAGAAAAGTTAAAAAGGTTATGGGATTAAGGGAATGTAGTGGCTGAGCCCTCACCTACTACTGCACTCGCTGCTACGAATGGTCCCAGGGTGTAGCAGTTCTCGTAAAGAGACTGGACATCTTTCAGATAAAATGATGCAAACACTGACTTGCTCCTCCAATAGGTTGCATCCATTACACTCTGCAGAGAACGGTTTTTATTAAAGGCCATCGAAGTAGCTACGGCTCTTACTTCGTGAGTCCTTACCTTCAGCAATGCAAGGTCTTCCTCCTTTAAGTGAGAATGTGCTTCTCTGATCAGAAGCCTTATATAATACGAAAGCCCATTCTTGGACATGGGTCTCGAGGGTTTCCTGATGGCACACCATAAGGCTTCTGACTGTCCTCGGAGAGGTTTAGACCTCTTGAGATAATATTTGAGAGCTCTGACAGGGCAAAGAACTCTCTCAAGTTCGTTACCTACCATGTTGGCAAGGCTAGGTATCTCGAACGATCTAGGCCAAGGACGTGAAGGAAGTTCGTTCTTTGCTAGGAATCCAAGCTGGAAAGAACATGTAGCAGACTCGGTCGTGAAACCAATGTTCTTGCTGAAGGCATGAACCTCACTGACTCTCTTAGCTGTTGCCAGGCAAACGAGAAAAAGAGTCTTGAGGGTAAGGTCCTTGAATGAAGCTGACTGGAGAGGTTCGAACCTAGATGTCATAAGGAACCTTAAGACTACGTCTAAATTCCAGCCTGGGGTGGAAAGACGACGATCTTTAGACGTCTCAAAAGACTTAAGAATGTCTTGAAGGTCCTTGTTGGAAGAGAGGTCCAAACCTCTATGGTGGAGAACTGAGGCCAACATACTCCTATATCCCTTAATCGTAGGAGCTGAAAGGGATCTCTCATTCCTAAGATGAAGCAGGAAGTCAGCTATTTGGGTCACAGAGGTATTGGTAGAGGATATTGAATTGGCTCTACACCAGCTTCGGAAGACCTCCCACTTAGACTGGTAGACCCTACGAGTGGAAACCCTTCTTGCTCTGGCAATAGCCCTGGCTGCCTCCTTCGAAAAGCCTCGAGCTCTAGCGAATCTTTCGACAGTCTGAAGGCAGTCAGTTGAAGAGCGTGGAGGTTTGGATGTAACCTGTCTACGTGAGGTTGACGTAGAAGGTCCACTCTTAGAGGTAGAGTCCTGGGGAAGTCTACTAGCCATTGTAGTACCTCTGTGAACCATTCTCTTGCAGGCCAAAGGGGAGCAACCAGCGTCAGCCGTGTCCCTTCGTGCGAGACGAATTTCTGCAGAACCTTGTTGATTATCTTGAACGGAGGGAATGCGTACAGGTCGAGATGGGACCAGTTCAGTAGAAAGGCATCCACATGAACTGCTGCAGGGTCTGGAACAGGAGAACAAAACAGAGGAAGTCTCTTGGTCATGGAGGTGGCAAACAGATCTACGGTAGGTTGACCCCACAAGGTCCAAAGTCTGTTGCACACACTCTTGTGGAGGGTCCATTCCGTGGGAATGACCTGATTCCTTCTGCTCAGACGATCTGCTGACACGTTCATATTGCCCTGGATGAACCTCGTGACTAGAGAGAGGTTTAGACTTCTTGACCAAATGAGGAGGTCCCTTGCGATCTCGTAAAGGCTCCTCGAATGGGTCCCCCCTTGCTTGGAGATGTAAGCCAAGGCTGTGGTGTTGTCCGAGTTCACCTCCACCACTTTGCCTAGCAGGAGGGACTTGAAGTTCAACAGGGCTAGATGAACTGCCAGCAGTTCCTTGCAGTTGATGTGGAGAGATCGTTGTTCCTCGTTCCACATTCCGGAGCATTCCTTTCCGTCCAAGGTTGCACCCCAGCCCGAGTCCGATGCATCTGAGAAGAGATGAAGATTGGGGGTCTGAATGGCCAAGGATAGACCCTCTCTGAGAAGGAGGTTGTGCTTCCACCACAGGAGAGTGGTCTTCATCTCTTGGTTGATAGGGATAGAGATTGCTTCCAGGGTAGAACTCTTGTCCCAATGAGCTGCAAGGTGGAATTGAAGAGGGCGGAGGTGGAGTCTGCCCAGCTCGACAAACAGGGCTAGGGACGAGAGAGTCCCTGTGAGACTCATCCACTGTCTCACTGAGCAACTGTTCCTCTTCAGCATGCTCATGATGCACTCTAGGGCTTGGCTTATCCTGGGGGCCGATGGAAAAGCCCGAAAACTCTGACTCTGAATTTCCATTCCCAGATACACGATGGATTGTGAGGGAATGAGTTGAGATTTTTCCAAATTGACTAATAGACCCAGGTCTCTGATAAGGTCTAAAGTCCAATGAAGATTCTCCAGACAACGACGACTCGAGGAGGCTCTCAACAGCCAGTCGTCTAGGTAGAGGGAGGCTCTGATGTTTGACAAGTGAAGGAATTTGGCTACATTCCTCATCAGAAGGGTAAAGACCATAGGAGCTGTGCTTAGGCCAAAACACAGGGCTTGGAATTGGTAGACGACCTTTCCGAAAACGAATCTTAGGAAAGGTTGGGAGTCTGGATGAATCGGAACGTGAAAATAAGCATCTTTCAAGTCCAATGAGACCATCCAGTCCTCCTGTCTGACCGCTGCTAAGACCGACTTGGTCGTCTCCATCGTGAACGTCAGCTTGGTGACATACTCGTTGAGAGCGCTGACGTCCAGCACAGGTCTCCAACCTCCTGTCTTCTTGGCCACAAGAAAGAGGCGGTTGTAGAAGCCCGGGGATTGATGGTCCCGGACTACAACCACAGCCTTCTTCTGCACAAGAAGCGACACCTCCTGGTGCAAAGCTAGCCTCTTGTCCTCCTCTTTGTAGTTGGGAGAGAGGTTGATGGGCGAAGTGGTCAGAGGTGGTTGAAGGAAGAATGGAATCCTGTAACCGAACCTCAGCCAACTGACAGACTGTGCGTCTGCACCTCTCATCTCCCAAGCTCGCCAGAAGGTCTTGAGTCTGGCTCCTACTGTCGTCTGGAGAATCGGAGAGTCAGTGTTTTCCTTTGGATGGCTTGGATCCTTTCCTGGACTTGCCTCTGTAAGAGTCTGGACGGGAGCTTCCTCGGCTGGGGGCTCTACCACGAAAGGGCGGTATGAATCTAGTCGCAGGGGTATCAGCCACTGGGGAGCGGTAAGTCTTAGGGGCTGAGGTGGAAGCCTTAGACTTACGAGCCGAAGAAGCTACAAGATCGTGCGTGTCCTTCTGTATCAAAGCAGCCGACAAATCTTTAATGAGCTCTTCGGGAAAAATGAACTTCGAAAGAGGAGCAAACAGAAGTTGTGAACGTTGGCAAGGGGTAATGCTGGCGGAAAGGAAAGAACACAGCTGTTCTCTTTTCTTCAAAACCCCTGAGACAAACAAGGACGCTAGCTCGCCCGATCCATCTCTGATGGCCTTATCCATACATGACATTAACAGCATGGCAGAATCTTTGTCCGTATGGGAGGTTTTCTTGCTGAGGGCCCCCAGGCACCAGTCGAGAAAATTAAACATTTCAAAAGCTCTAAACACTCCTTTAAGCAAGTGATCCAAGTCCGAGAAGGTCCAACACACTTTTGAGCGTCTCATAGCAGATCTTCGAGGCGAGTCTACCAGACTTGAGAAGTCAGCCTGGGCAGAGGCAGGTATTCCCAAGCCTGGTGCTTCCCCTGTGGCATACCAAACGCTCGCTTTCGAAGTGAGCTTCGTTGGAGGGAACATGAAGGAAGTCTTGCCAAGAAGTTGCTTAGACTGCAGCCATTCCCCTAAGATCCTAAAAGCCCTCTTGGAGGATCTAGCTAGGACAAGCTTGGTATAGGAAGACTGAGCTTGTTGCACTCCCAGCGAAAACTCAGATGGTGGAGAGCGGGGTATAGCTGAGACAAAATGGTCTGGATAAACCTCCCTGAGAAGAGCCAAGACCTTGCGAAAATCAAGAGACTGTGGAGAGGGTTTGGATTCGTCCACGTCCGAAGAGGGATCAAGGTGTGCTTCCTCATCATCCGAAATCTCAACCCCAGAATGAGGCGACGGGATCGGATACGAATGCTGAACCGCAGAGTCAGAACGAGCAGGAACAACAGAGGTGGAAGGAGGAGGTGCAGCAAGTTCCTGTTCCTGTGGTAAGAGTGGAGCGTGAAGAGATCGAGGCTGTGCAGAACAAGGTAAAGTTCCCGCAAGCAGAGATGTCTGAGGTGCAGGATCAGGGTGCACGGGTAGAGCTCGGTGCAGCAGCTGAGCAGACTGACTCACAGGTGGAAGAGGTTGTTGTACCTCCACCGAGAGTTGCACCGCCGGTGGAGCAGCCAGGGGAGGAGGAGGAAGAGTGGAGTAATCCTCCTGATCCCAAACTGAAGGTTGCCTTAAAGAAGGCTGATGCTGAACAACACCGGGAACAGTGAACACAGAAACTGGTTCAACATCGTACGCCTGGCAGATGGAGCTGCGACTGGGTGCAGCGAGTGCAGGCGGGTGCAGCACAGGCTGAACCGGTGCAGGAGGTTGGTGCACCACCGGTGCAGGCGGGTGCAGCAAAGGCTGAACGGGTGCAGGAGGTTGGTGCACCACCGGTGCAGGCGGGTGCAGCACAGGCTGAACGGGTGCAGGAGGTTGGTGCACCACCGGTGCAGGCGGGTGCAGCACAGGCTGAACGGGTGCAGGAGATTGGTGCACCACAGGTGCAGGAGGTGCAGCACTCTCAGCACAACACTCACGCATCAGGTCCGAAAGCTGAGCTTGCATGGACTGAAGCATAGACCACTTGGGATCAGCAGAGACAGTAGCAGACTGAGGTAAAGCCATAACAGTGGTTGCACCACCGGTGCAGCTCTGTTGTACCTTACTCCTCTTGGGCGGAGTACAATCGCTAGAAGACTGAGGCGAGTCAGAGCTGAGCCAACGACTGCAACCTGGCTGAGCACTCGAGGGTTGGACTCTGCGTTTAAGCGGTCTAGAGACCTGAGACCAACGTTTCTTCCCCGAGAGAAGATCAGCGGACGAGCGGAAGACGGGCTCAATCGTCTGCAAGTGGGAGTGACGGTCTGTGGAAGACACGCCCGCAACCACTGAGGATGATTCTGTGCGCCTAACAAGGCCTGCCGAACCCTTATGCCCTTCGACATTGCTTCTCCCCTGGGCTTGGGAGCTTGCAAGAGGTCCCGGACTGGGAGAACGACTGGCTCGCACAGAAAAATCCCCACGCACCACACTGGCACTAACACTAGCACAAGGCACTGCACCGACACTAGCACTCGTCACAGCACTGGCACTAACTTCACCCACTGCACTCTTGGCCTTCAACTCTTTCACTTCGGCCATCAGAGACTTATGGTCACTTACCACTGACTCTACCTTATCGCCTAAAGCCTGAATAGCACGTAAAACCACTGACATATCAGGCGGAGGGCACACAGTAGGATCGGGGGTAGCCACTACAGGGGTAGGATCAGGAAGAGGATCATGAGATGAGGAAAATAAAGAAGAGTGAGAAGAACTCCTCCTAGCTCTAATTCTCTCTAACTTAGAAGAATACTTTAAAAGTCGGACAAAATCCAATTCCGAAAGACCGGCGCATTCCTCACATCGATTTTCTAACTGACAGGGTCTGTCCCTACAGTCAGAACAAGCGGTGTGAGGATCTACCGAGACCTTCGGAATACGTCTATTGCAAGACCTACAACGTCTATGGGAGGGGGCTTGCGAAATGTCAGACATTTTGTTTTCAAGAGAAGTCAAAGGGAGATCCAAAAAACAAGCAAAAATTCGTTAACCGTTAAACTGAATTAAATAAAAGCTATCTAGCTAATATCAGAAGGTTTCCAGTAATGCGACAGCCGTAAATCAAAGAGAATACATCACCAAAAAAGCGAGAATAAACTCGAAGACCATAAGCGTATCCCAGAACGTCTAGTCGGAGGCACGACAGAGGAATAATTGAGGAGGTGTCAACAAGAAGTACTTGAGTACCTGGCCACAGGTGGCGCTGTTAGTACACCCCCTTCTAGTATTGTGATAGCTGGCGTATCCCTCCTTAGATTTCTGTCGGGCAACGGAGTTGACAGCTACATGATTATCGGGTAAGTTTAATATTGAAAACTTTTAATCAGCTTGGGGTGGCTAGAGAGTATATTCCAAAGCCACAACTAATTTTCAAAAAAATCCATGCCTTTTATAATTTTAAGAGGTTTGTCGTCTGCCTCCCACGATGTACGAGACAAAACTTTTAAAAGATTCAGAGCCTCAAGGCATTCTATTTTTAAGGCTTTCAAGTGAGGAACCAATGTAAGCCTACAATCAAATATCAACCATAGAAATATAGCTTCATTTACACATGGGATCCGTTGACAATTGATGTATATATCCGGGTCTGGTATGTACTCCCAGAATACGAGAGAAATGGACAACAACAGTTTTACTTGTCGAAAACTTAAATCCATTCTTATCGACCTACTGGATAATTTTGTCATTTGAAAGTTGTAATTTTCTCTCAACCACTGCCCTTCTAGCTCCAGCAAATGATATGGACAGATCATCTACTAATAGTGTTGAGAGAATATCCCAGGGAATAACTGAGGATATCTCATTAATTGCTAGTGCAAATACGGATACACTCGGCACACTACCTTGAGGATCTCCTCTCCCTCTCCCTGACATTTCATCTCTGATGGAGTTTCCTCCATTCTCACTTGAAAAACTCTATGTGAAAGAAATGATTGAATAAACAGTGGTAGTTCTCCTCTTAGTCCCAATCCATGAATAGTTTTAAGTATACCATATTCCCATATACAGTATTATCATATACCTTTTCAAAGTAAAAAAAAAAAAAAAAAAAAAAAAAAAAAAAAAAAAAAAAAAAAAAAAAAAAAAAAAAAAAAAAAAACTTACATGGTGCTGTTTGGAAGCAAAGGCTTCAAAAATAAAGTCTTGCATTGACCATCTTCTCCGTGATTTTATATAAACTAGATGTCAATGCAATTGGTTGATAGTTTGCTGCTAAAAACTTGTCCTTACCGGGTTTTAAAAAGGCTAAAATAATGGCTAGTTCCCAAACACTTGGGTAACTATGATTATACCATATTATGTTAGCAATGCTTAAAATAAACAACTTTGTATTAATCGGTACGTTTAATCATTGCATATGGAATTCCATCGGGTCAGGGGCTGTGTCATTATAAGTAGCAAGTGCGGAATAAAATTCACTTTCAGTAGAAGAAGAATTATACGACTTCCCTTCCTGTTGCAAAATTTGAAATTTTCTTTTCCTCAATGCTCCTATACTGGTGACCAGGAGCTGCTTCACACTTCCTTGATAATGATCAGCCAGGTCATTGCTAATATCACTTGCTTCAGTCGCATACTGACTGTTCACCTTCAACACTGGTGGTGGGTTTGGGGTAAATTTGTCTGCAATCTTTTTTAATTTCCTCCATACAGAAGATGAAGGTGTTCCATTGTTGAGTGAGGAAACTAAAGACACCCAAGATTGACACCTAGCTTCTTTCATGGCACAACAGAACTGTGCTCTACAAATTTTCCTTTGTACGGCGTCTATGCAATCTAGTCAAGGTTTTTCAGGTGGCTCTGCAAAACAGTTAATTCTGATAACCACCACGGGACTGGTAGTAATTTGAATAATCCTGTGGTTTTGGGAATAGAATTTATTCCTTCTGTATGGAGATTTCCATTCAGTAAGTCTAAGGCATTATCAATACTTTCAAACTGTTCTGCAATCCCCTCGATTTCACTTAGTTCATGAAATTTACCCCAGTCCGCCTTGTCAAGATTCTATCGTGGCAATCTTTGTAAAGGTGGATAATTGTTAGTGTTTATATTGATTGGTGCATGATCACTAGTATGCCAATCATCTAATGTCCTCTAATCGAAATCAAGAAACAGTTAGAGCTTGTAACTGAAAGGTCAATGCATAACAAGGTACCTGTCTGAACTTGGAAGTGTGGGGGCTCTCCTGTATTATGGAGTCCAACATCCCCGATTTCCACAATTGATGATATAATATTGCCCCTGGTGTTTGCTAAAATATCACCCGAAAAAGTATGTCTATCACTCAAACCTCCAAGTAAAAGAAAAGGTTGAGAGAGCTTTTGAAACACCTCTACTACATTATCATATGATATGATATCCTTTGGAGGCAAGTACAGAGAGCAAATTGTATATATTGTTCCTATATCAATTTGTACAAACACTGCCTGCAGAGGTGTACGAATAGACAAAGATATATGGGAACATCAAGACGAATATATATGAGACTTCCGCCATGGCTCCCTACTCTGTAACCATATGGTGTCCTATAGCTAATATATTCGCGAGGACAAGGGTTATTATCAACAAGCTTGCTCTCCTGTAGACATGCAATTATGGGGGAATGCTCGTGAATTAAGTTTTTCATATTTGGCCGTTAAACCCTGACAATTCCATTATAAAATGGAGGAAAAAACTATGGTTTACCTTTTGGATGACTCTCTGGATGAAATCTTCCCATCAGCAATTTTTTATCTACCTCTATTTCCCAGTGGTTTTATTAGAGAGGGTCTTGAAAAATTGGGTTTTGTGTTTGAAATTTTCTTTTTGTCCTTTTGATCTAATTGTTGAGAGGGATGGTAGACCTCAACTTGAATTTCTGATTTATTTAAATTGTCTTCTGGTTGATCAGAAACATTAACAGACAAAAGATCATATTTACTTAATGTTATAACTCTAATATTTCTTATGGAAGGGGGTGAGAGGCACGGAGGGCTCTCCCTTTTCTGGGTAATAAGTGGTGAGCTACCAGGTTTTTGTACCTTCCCCACAACAGGTGCACCTGGTAACTTAGTTTCAAGTGGAATCTCCACTAAATCAGGCAAGGACATGGCCTGGGAGAAGTTAGTACTATCCTCTGTAATGGGAGGTATAGGTTGGATAGAAGTGGGTAATGTCTTATTGTTGATACACAATGGTAAATTTTTAGGAGGAGATATTCTAGCCTTATTAGGGCGCGCTTCATCAGCAGATGGTGAATTTCTTTTTCGAGAACTACCTACAGTAAAAGGTGGGTTAGAAGACTCCCGAGGAACTTTTCCTCCTGTTTTTAATGTCTTTGCATAGGTAGTCGATTTATTTAATAATCTCTTGCCAAACCCTAAGCTTAAATGTTCCATAATTAATTCATTGAAGACAGCTTCTTTGAACCTATAAAACTGGCAGCTCATATCATTATTGTTTAGAGTTGAAGTTCAGGCACCTTGGCTCAAGTGTACATTTTCCATGGTAAAGATTGGAGCAAGTATTAAAAATTTTATAACACTTACAAACTTTGGAAGGATGCCCAAATTTAAACCAATTAAAATATTGCAGTGACTTCTGCTTAAAAGGTTGAACTTTAATCCTTTCATTTTCCATGTCAATGTGGAAAGGTACATCAGCATCCAGGAAAGTAAGGATAATCATTGATGTTCCAGGTACTTTATGTACTTCCCTCACTGATAATGGACACATATTTCCCCTTCCATAAATTCATATAAATCTCTATTGAAAATCACTCCCCTTCCATAGCTAAAGTTTAGATGGGGTTTGATGTCCAATTTTATATCATCATTGTCTGTCTTGTATTTGGACAATATAACAATGTGTGTATGACTTGGCATTTATAAAGTAACTTTTCTTCCCAAATCTAGATATATCTCTAGGTGCAATTTTTCCTACCTTCCTCTAAAGAAATTTGCAGACCTTAAAATAATATTCTGTACCTTCTGTAGATTGAGCAACAAGCCACATTGGTGGTTTTGTCTTTCTTTGGGATAGCATAAATATTTCTGCATCTTTATCAATCTAGATTGCTCGTCTGTAGACATCCAGATCTTTAGGTACCTCATCATACAGAAGCACCCTTAATATTGGTATAACCTACTTTTAATATTCATCATGTAGCACATCATAATTGGCTTTTAATGGAATTTCAGTAACATGCAGGACTGTCAATTTTCCTGTGTTACCAAAATTACCCTTTTTCCGAATATTCAAAGAATGGTTCTTTCTAGTAAATTAGTTGAGCCACTAGGGTGTGGACATGTTTTGCGGGGAGCTACGTTCAACACGCCCTTATACGTAAAACCATGGATGGAGACCGGAAAAAAATGGATAGGATGTAAATGCAATAGAATCTTCCATAGGAAATGTGTGTATATAGTGACAGGCATCACTGATAATGAACGGAAGAACTTAGATTGGTTATGCCCACACTGCATAGGTGAAGTCAGAAAGGCAAATTTATACATATCAAAATTAGAGGAAGATGTGAATATGAAAGAAGAGGCCCTAAGCGAACAAGACACGAAAATAGCTGACTTGGAAAATAAACTTGCTGAACTTAGCGCACACACAGCAAATTCCACCCAGGCTACTGACCTCACTGAGAAAGTTGATATTCTTGCCATGAATATGGAGTCACTGTCAACACTTCAAACATTGATGGAACCAAAACTGGAGAAAACGACATTTGCTGACAACGTTAAGGAAAAAAATCTGTTGTTAATTAAATCAACAAATGCAACTAAAATTACTGAAAGAAAACGCGAAGTTGAACAGTGACTTAGAGACATTCCTATACTTAACACGAGGTCAACTACGAATGGAAATGCTGTTGTAAACTTTCCAAACAAAATAATCAGAAATGAGGCTGCAAACGAAATTCAGACATTGGTTGCTGACACTGAAACAAGAAAAATTGGAAAACTAAAACCAAAAAATTGATGCGCAATGTGTACAATGATGATGATGTAGTAATTACTTTGATTCAAAGAAATTGCTGCCTGGACCAAATTCAAAATATAGAAGAGAAGATAAGTGTAGTCCTGAAGAAAACTGCTTCAGGTGGCACCACCCACTATGTGGTGAAATATGATAGATACCATGTGATCACCTGCTACCACTGTCAGAGGTATGAATATCTTGAAAAAGATTGTAAGTCTAAGAATGATGATAAAGTCTGCGGGAAATGTTCAGGAAAACATCTTAACAAGGAGTGTAATTAGCTAGTGTCAAAGTGTATTAACTGCAAAAAGTTAAACAAACCGAGTGACCTCATAGTAAATTCTAAAGATTGCAAAGCTTATGACATGGAATTGAAAAGACTTGCAGAAAATACTGATCATGGTTACTAAAGACGTCATAAACTGTGGCTATGTAAATATACAATCTGTAGGTAATGAGACTATTCAAATTCGAGAATTGATATACGAGAAATATTTGGACATACTAGCATTAACCGAAACATGATTATATAACTTAGCCAAAGCAAAGATAACTGAGATGACACCCCCACATACCTCCTTTCACATACTGAGAGAAGGTAGGTCTGGTTGGGGTGTTGGACTCTTTACTCATAAAAGTTACTCAAATCTCATAATGTTAAAAAGAACTAGTGTAACAAGCTTTGAATATATAGAAATAAACTTATGCAAAAAAACAGAAAAATATCCATTGTAACAGTCTACAAACCTCCGAGAACAAACACTAGTATCTCTTTTGAAGAATTCGGCACTCCCTAGTGCACAAACTTTAACATTTAGTCTACCTCTACAGAAACATGCAATAGTAAAGAAAATCAACTTTAGACATACAGTGAACCCTCGCTACTTCGCGGTTCGACAATCGCGGATTCACCACTTCGCGGGGGTTTTCCATAACCCATATATATATACATATCGCGGATTTTCCGGAAAATTCGAAAATACCGCGAAATCTGAAGACAACCAAATACGATATTTTGTTACCTGTAATTCCATTAATACTGTAATTAGTAATATCTGCTCTTACTGATTGTTCATTGCATTACATATGATATATAATTCAGCACAGAAAGAAATAAAACACGAAAAGAGAATGTGATCATACGATAATTCAGTACGTAGTAAAATTAAATCGAACATGAAACGCAAATCAGATGCAGTCATACCATATTAGAATGGTGTGTACTGTAATGGATGTGCTTCTTTTCCATGAATCTTTTGTATGTATACGTACGTAGTACAGTACTGCATCCAATAATATTCTTTGTTGCAAAAATCACATTTCGAATAAGCGTACGAGAGAGAGAGAGAGAGAGAGAGAGAGAGAGAGAGAGAGAGAGAGAGAGAGAGAGAGAGAGAGAGAGAGCGTAAAATAGCGTACGTTTTGTTATTATTATTATTATTGTTGTTGTTGTTAATAAAATTATTATTGTTATTATTATCATTATTATTATTATTATTACTGTACAGTATTATCATTATTTATTATTATTACGGTATTGTACTTAATCTACGTACGTTCAGTATGCGCGGGGCATCTTCTATGAGTAGGTAACCAATGCATCATAGTACTGTAAGATGGGTTGTGATTGGTTCAAGCGCTGATAGATGACGAATCAGAACTCAAGTTTTGTTATCTAGCCTGTGATTGGTGTTTTGCCCGCATCTTCTACCCGCAGCATCAAAGTTCTCGCGGGGCTGGATCGTTCACTCTCTGTTACCGCGTATCGCTGAGTAGACGTTCTTAAGTTTGTGAAGTTTAATCTGTGCTGTGTGCGACCTTTTTAAGTTGAACTTTTTGTTACAGTACTGTACGTAAATCCTACTGTAATGGCTCCCAAGCGTTCTGCTTCTCTTAAGGCTGGTAGTGAGCCTAAACGCCACCGAAGGATGATGACGATAGCTGAGAAGGTTACGCTTCTCGACATGTTAAAAGATGGTAGAAGTTACGCGGCCGCCGGCCGCCATTTTGGCATCAACGAATCCACCGTTCGCTATATCAAAAAGGACGAGGCGAACATTAGAAAGACGGCTGCAATCACCTTTAGCAGATCAGCGAAGCGAGTCGTTACAACGCGTAATAAAACGATCGTACGCATGGAAGGTGCTTTAGCTGTGTGGATTGCCGACTGCCGGAAGAACATAGCGTTGGATACGAACACCATCCAAACAAAGGCTTTGAGTTTATATGAGAATTTTGCTGCAAAGGAACCTAAAGACGACGACGGCAACCATGCTGAAGATGATGATGATGCAGATGATCCTCAACCAGGGACATCCACTGATTCCCAGCCTCAGAAACGTTTTTCCGCAAGCAAAGGATGGTTCGCGAAGTTTCAGAAACGCTTCGCCCTGAAAAGCGTTTCCCTGCATGGGGAGTCTGCTTCCGCTGACACTGCCGCTGCTGAAACTTACGTGAACCAGACGTTCAAGAATATTATCGCCGAAGGTGGATACAAGCCGGAACAAGTCTTTAATATGGATGAGACTGGCTTGTTATGGAAGAGAATGCCGTCGCGAACTTTCCTGTTCAAAGAGGAAGCCAAAGCCTCTGGCTTTAAGGCATTCAAGGATCGTGTTACCCTCGTGATGTGTGGCAATGCTGCTGGATTTTTGTTAAAGCCGGGGCTTATTCATAAGTCGAAAATCCTCGCGCTTTGAAAAATAAAAATAAGAATCTCCTTCCCGTGTACTGGATGCATAATCAAAAAGCATGGATTACGAAGATGCTGACCTCCAACTGGTTCCACCAGTGTTTTATCCCGCAAGTCAGTAAATATCTCTTAGAGAAGGGCTTGCCATTCAAGATCCTTCTCCTTATGGATAACGCTGGTGGACACGCAACTGACCTGTCGCATGAGGGCATTCAGGTTGAGTTCCTGCCACCCAACACCACGTCATTAATTCAACCGATGGACCAGGGGGTTATCAGGGCGTTCAAGGCCCTCTACACGAAGAATACCTTGGCGGACCTCGTTGCGTGTGTGGATGCTGCCCAAGATGACGAGGATGAAGATTTCAACTTGAAGGCGTACTGGCGGCAGTACACCATAGCCACGTGCCTGCAGAATATTCAGAAGGCACTTCAAGAGATGAAACCTGCAACCGTGAATGCGAACTGGAAGAAGTTGTGGCCTGATATTGTTTACGACGGCAAGGGATTTACTCCGTCGGAAATCCAACACTCTGCAATACGGAAATCTGTGCAGTTGGCTGCCATAATTGGAGGTGATGGGTTTGGCGACATGACGACTGAAGACGTCGACGAGTTGTTGGACTGCCATTCCCAGCCCCTAACTGACGCAGACCTCGAAGACCTGACGAAATCGGCAAGTGAGGAAGAGAGTGATACCCAGGAAGAGACCCAAGAAAATGTCGAAGAAACGGGCTTAACATTAGAACGGCTTGCCAAGTTCTGCAACCATATCAAGGAGGCGAAAGAAATGTTACACGAGTGGGACGAGGATATGGTTCGGTCTATGCAATTCTCCAACAAGGTCGATGACATCATGACTCTCCCTACAGGATGCTCTTATAGCGAAAAAAGAAGCAGCGGCAGCAACTTCCGATCACAATGTTTTTCCAGCCTCGCAAAAAAGAGCCAGTTCCTCCTGCTAGTACGCCTTCGGAAGAAATTGAAGAAGTTGAAGAGGTGTCCCAGGAAAAGACACCTCCGTCTGAAGAGACGTAAAATACTATCATTGACTGCACAGTAGAACACATCATCAGCTTCATCATCATCATTTCTACTGTGCAGCAAATTCATCGCCATCACCATTCAAGTTTTTCTTCAACTTCTTTCGTGGTGAGTACAGTAACAATCTTTATTTTTTACTTTAATATTCTTACTGCCTGTTTTATAGTTTAGTAATGTACGTACTGTATGCATTAAGTTAAAGGGAAGGTTTTAAAAGTCTACATATTGTAACCTATCATATTTTTTTTGTTTAAAATTTACATTTACGTACATAAAACAATCTCTCTCTCTCTCTCTCTCTCTCTCTCTCTCTCTCTCTCTCTCTCTCTCTCTCTCTCTCTCTCTCTCTCTCTCGTAAATTGTTTTCCTGCTTTGCTACGTACAATACTGTATAATTTATATTTGTAAGGTAACATATTTTGTAAATGCTTTTACTGTAAATACTGTATGTACTGTATCATTATTTATCACTATCATCATGCGCGTTAAATGCCTTGTTTGTTCTGAGCGTGGTTGTTTACTGAGCGTACACGCCGTCGTTTCAGGCGGCGTCATAAAGAAAAACATTTCATTTGGAAGTCCTAAGAAAAATAAGTAAACTAAAACATTGGTAATAAACAAATCAACATACAGTACAGTACTGTATAATCAATATAATCGATGCAAAAACTAACCTATACATATATGTGTACTGTACACTAAATGAGTTTGTTTCTTCATTATGATCAGAGATGAACGTAAACAAAACATTGGTTGCCATTTTTTATCGTGCTTTTTAGGTGTTTAGGAAACGCATGATATAAAATCGCCTTTAATATTTGTGCCTGTTTTAGTTTAGGGTGCTGTAGTACATGCATTAAGTGTTCTGTACATTAAAGGGTGGTTTGTTAACAGTACTACGTACAAGGGAAGGTTTTAAAAGTCCGAATATACATGTTAAATAAATAGGTAAATATGATGTCACTACTTCGCGGATTTTCACCTATCGCGCCCGCGTCTGGAACCTATCTACCGCGATAAACGAGGGTTCACTGTAAATCAAATTTTTCTCTTACCATATTTATTGAAGACGTTACTAAGAAAATAAATGATGCCATCAACATTCCCTGTGATCATGATGACCAACACCTGTTAGGAGCTAAGTGTATTAACTGTCTTACGACCCTTTATAATAAAGTGAGTAAAAGTGAATATGATACTATGTGCCCACCAATAAAAACACTATACATTAACTGTAAAATACAAATCTCCTTGGTTTGATAGATACACTTTAGTAAAAAAAGAGGGAAAAAAGATGTAAACAAAGTGGAATAGGTCAAAAACTGAAAGTACATGGGTAGAATACAAAAGTGCTAAATGTCAATATAACTACCTACTAAGAAGGAAAAAAAGTGAATACTATAAGCGAAAAATCCGCGAAGCAGCAACAGACATAAATAAATTATATCGTCTCCTAAATGGTATAATGGGAAATGTAAAAGAATAGAAGCAATCTGATGGATACAGTGACGAAGAACTACCAAATAATTTTCTAGTATTCTTTAAAAACAAAATTGAAAACAACCAGGTCATTTGTAAATACTCAACATCAGATTAATGATACACCAGCCACACAGACAAAATTAATATTTAACAACATAGCACAAGATGAAATCACCAGGACTATCAAGAACGCAAAGAAAACAAACTGTGCGATCAATCCTATGCCCATATTTGAAGTAATTGGAGAGAGAAACTTTTCTAGTGTAGCTGAAATAATAATGAGAATAGCAAATGCAAGCATTGAGGAATTTAAGTTTCCCTAATCCGAGAAAATGGCTCTAGTCACACCAGTTCTGAAAAATGCTCTGGACTACAAAGAATGAGGCTCATATAGACATATTTCGAATCTATATTTTGTTTAAAAAGTGCTTGAATATATAATTCTTGAGCAAGTGGTCAGTCACTTGAAAGTAATTGAATCTTTGCCTGGCAACCAATCTGCTTACAGAACACTATACTCTACGGGGACAGCCATCTGTTCTGTTGTAAATGATATGCTGTAAATGATGGATCAAAATAAATGTGAAATTTTAATATTAATCGATCTCAGTGCTGCTTTTGATACAGTTGTGCATAAACTGCTACTAAATTATCTACGGTCCATCAGCGTTGAAGATCAAGCTTTCGAATATCTAAAAGACTACTTGATTGGTAAAAATCACTCTGTACAAATTGGACACTCTTATTCATCATATGAACCCTTAAACAGAGGGGTACCACAGGGAAGTGTACTTGGCCCAATCTTATTCTGCCTATATACTATTGGTCTATCGAAAACACTACAAACCCATGGTGTGAAGTTCAAACTATTTGCGGATGACACACAATTTTACTTTCCATAAATGATATAGATGACAATACTGAAACTCTAAACTGAATCCTTGATAGTGTCAGAGACTGGATGACATTTAAACAACTAAAATTAAATGAGAACAAAACTGAGTTCATGGTGGTGGGTAAGAGAAACAGTGTGAGAAGCTTGGGTGATATTCAAATGAGCATAAATAATGACTCAGTGCCAATATCTAGTAAAGTTTGAGATTTAGGTGTACTCTTGACTGAAACCTCTCTCAATGCCCAAATAAATAATATAGTAAAAACTGCTGGTTATTATCTAAGAAATATTGCATTTAATAAAAATTCTGTAAAGAAACTTGTGATAAACTGTGCTATTGCCAGGATTGACTTCTGCAACTCGATCTATTACAATTTACCAAAAGTGCAACTTAATTACTAAACATAATAAATAGAGGTGCAAGACTGATAAAAGGTGTCCCATCTAGAAAAAGGATCACCCCTATACTAATTGATTTACGCTGGCTGCAGATTAAAGCAAGAATTGAGTTTAAAATATGTACAATAACCCATCAAGTTATCAGAACAAGTCATCCAAAACACTTTAGCGAATTGCTACATATTGCACAGCCAATAAATGGTGCCGACACGAGAATAGGTGCAGATGGTTTCAAACTATTGGAACCTAGATATATGTCTACTGTAGGTTCCAGAGCCTTTAAATAACCAGTCCCGTGACTATATAATAAGCTCCCACGAGACATCTGAATGATTGAAAACATTAAGGTTTCAAGAGGAAACTGAAGACTTTCTTATTTCATCAGTCGTATATCAGTGACGATTTAATAGTAGATGACAATACGGGATATGAAATGTTAAATACTCTGAACGAACAAGGTAAAACGACAGTGGAGGCCCTGTAGAGAGTGGGGTTCCCCTGCTGTATGGGACCAGAAAAGCAGCTGTCAAAGTAAAGTAAGTAAAGTAGTTCTTAAGTCATTCACGGAAATTTCTTTACGGGGACCGTCCACTATGCCATGAATTTTTTTTTTTCTAATTACTCAAAATACATAATTTCTATATATGTTTTAGACATATATAATACCTTCATCAAATAGCAATTTCAAGTCATTTGATCAAAAACTTTTTGATATATTAGCAAAAATCTTGATTTTGGAAAAAAATTTTGGTACATGCTTCTCCACTAATATGACACCAATTGTAGTGAAAATCATACCATCAGAATTTCTTTATGAATCAAATAATTCTGCGACAGATGTTTTATTTTCCCTTTTCTTTTCTTTTAATTATTTTTTCTTAATTTTCTTCGACTAGACGGAAAATATTCATGAAAAAAAGAGAAAAAGGAAAATCAGAATTCAGGTAGACAAACTTGTATGATTTTTATTCCTCTTTTCAATGACATCTTTCCATCAAAAATCAAACAATAAATAAGTGAGAAAATTTATTTAAGTGTGAATAAGTATGTTTTAAAGTTATGAACTCCCAAAGACTTGCAATAAATTTTTGCTTCTTTTCTTTAAAATAATCAAGATAACATTATAACCTTACTTTGTACTTTTACTGTTTATTCCTCCATAAACACACCCTAAACGAGGTATTTAAACCCTAAGTTTACTAATATACTTGGCGTAAGGGTGTCAAGAGTTGCCTGCGGCCTCTCATTATTGCCAGAGTTTTAGTTAGAATGTTCCAACTTTTAACTCTTATTCATGTTTCCCCCTATTCTTGGTTCTTTATTATTGCTCTCTGCTTACTTTTTGTTCTTTTTATGACCTTAGGTAACATTGGTCTTGCTATAAAGTTCACGAGAACGTTGTAGAAACACCATGTACATACGAACTGTAAGTAAACAAACACATGCATTATAACTTCTATACGTCTGTGGAAACTCTGGCTGCTGTTCTCGTAGCTCGTAGTTTTCGTTCACCTACCCTTAACCAATGCCTTAGAGCTCTGCCAGACGTATGAAATTTCGAAACATAAGTGAAAAAATCGCTATATGTATGCAAAAATAAACACAAAAAGAAGATTCTGTCAAACCAGTCATGCAGAGGACGCAGTAACGATGTCATCATTTAAAGACTGATCTACCTTCATTATTTGAGAAAAACATATAGCTGAAACTTCTGGAGAGCATGTACGTTTTTTTCTGCATAGATAGAAACAATAAAACTATTTTCGATTTCTGAAATTTCTTATGTAAAAACACCATAGCAGACGGTCCCCTTAAATGAATTGCCAGAGGTCATCAACAGTACTGGTGGCGAGTCAGCATATTCAGGGGAGGGGGGGGGGGTCGTTTTCAGCAGAATTGATAGGAAAAAAATAAAAGGGTAATGTTTGATTTGAAATTGTTTGATTCACCTGCTCGAGAATATAAAGGCATCGCATCACATGTTGGAAAGGAAATTTGGCTTTGTGTGAGACGAAGATAAAAGGGAAAGGTGAAGTGATGTTTGGTGAAATGTTTGGTAGAGTGTCTGGGATTGAAAGGGGAAGAGCAAGAGAAGGTGTGGCTTTATTGCTGAGTGAATGGATGACAGGTAAAGTAGTGGAATGGAAGGAGATATCATCTAGGTTAAGGGGACCGTCCGCCATTTTTTTTTCTAATAATCCAAATTACACCATTTCTATATATATTTTAGACATATTTAATACCTACATCATATAAAAATTTCAAGTCATTTGATCATAAAATTTTGGATTTATTAGCAAAAATCATGATTTAAAATAAAAATTTAGGTACATTTTTCCCTACCTCTATAACACCAATTGTAGTGAAACTTATACCATAAAAACTACTCTTCAGACAAAATTTTGAATTTCCTTTCTGTTTTTTTAATGAATTTTTATTTTTTTCTCTCGTCTAGACGGAAAATAATCGTGAAAAAAAATATAAAAAGAGAATCAAAATTTTGTCTGACAGAATTGTGGGATTTTTATTCTTCTTTTCAATGATATCTTTCCCTCTAATATCGAACAAAAAATAAGTGAGAAAAATGTACCTAAGTGTGAATAAGTATGTTTTTGAGTTATGAGCTCCCAAAGATTTGCAACACATTTTCGCTTCTTTTCTTAAAGAAATCAAGATAATATCATTATGATAACTTTTATTGTTTATTCTTACATAAATGCACCATACACAAAGTATTTGAACCCTCAGTTTACTATTCCTATGTTAGAGTTACCAGCGATCTCTCCTTGTTGCCAGTGTTTTAGTTAGCAGGTTTCAGCTCTGTACTCTTATTCATGTTTCCCTTTTTCTTGGTTCTTTTTTCTTGTTCTCCACTTACTTTTTCTTCTTTCTATCACCTTATGTAACATTGGCATAGCTATAAAGTTCCAGAGGACGTTGTGAAAGCACAATCTACTTACGAACTTCAAGTAAATAAACACATGCATTATAATTTCTATATGTCTTTGGAAACTTTGCTGATGTTCTCGTAGTTGGTAGTTTTCATTTACCTGCCCTCTACCAATGCCTTTCATTTCTGCCAGAAGTACGATATATCGAAACATAAGAGTAAGAGAGAGAGAGAGAGAGAGAGAGAGAGAGAGAGAGAGAGAGAGAGAGAGAGAGATCAAACATTATTTGATTCTAAGAGTGTTGAACATTGGTAATATAGAATTTGTATAAATGGCAGTTTTAAATAATGAGAGAGAGAGAGAGAGAGAGAGAGAGAGAGAGAGAGAGAGAGAGAGAGAGAGATGCAAAAATAAACATAACTATAATTCTGTCAAACTCAGTCATGCAGACGACAGTAAGGATGACGTCATAGTTTAAACACCACTATATCATCATTGTTTGGAAAAATGATAGATTATTTGTTCTTTTTATGACCTTAAGTAACAATGGCATTGCTATAAAGTTCCCGAGGATGTTATGAAAGCACAATCTACATACGAACTTCAAAAGAGAGAGAGAGAGAGAGAGAGAGAGAGAGAGAGAGAGAGAGAGAGAGAGAGAGAGAGAGAGAGAGAGAGTTATAGTATTTGTATAAATGGCAGTTTTAGATAATAGAGAGAGAGAGAGAGAGAGAGAGAGAGAGAGAGAGAGAGAGAGAGAGAGAGAGAGAGAGAGAGAGAGAGATACGATTCTGTCAAACTCAGTCAGGTAGATGATGCAGTAAGGATGACCGCTATATCTTCATGGGTGAGAGTGGAAAATGGAAGAGTAGTAGAAAGGGCATTAATGGATTGTGTGTTGATAACTAACAGAATGTTTGGAAGATTGAAAGACGTGCACGTGTTTAGGGGTATGGCTAACGGTATGTCTGATCATTTTTTGGTGGAAGGAAAATTAGTTGTAGCAAAAGAGTGGGGGAATAGAGTAGGTGGATGTAAAAGGGAACTAGTGAGGGTTGAAGAGCTAATAAAACCAGGGGTAAAAAGTAAATATCAGGAAAGGTTGAAAATGGCATATGACGAGGTGAGTGTAAGAGAAACTAGTAATTTAGAGGAGGAGTGGAAGTTAGTAAAAGAAAATTTTGTTGGGATTGCAAGTGATGTATGTGGCAAGAAGGTTGTTGGAGGCTGCATGAGGAAGGGCAGTGAATGGTGGAATGAAGGAGTGAAGGTAAAAGTGGAAGAGAAAAAGAGGGCTTTTGAAGAATGGCTGCAGAGTAATAGTAAAGGGAAGTATGAAAAATATAGAGAGAAAAATGTGGAAGTAAAGCGCAAGGTACGTGAGGCAAAGAGGGCAGCTGACCTGAGGTGGGGTCAGGGATTGGGTCAGTCATATGAAGAGAATAAGAAGAAGTTTTGGAAAGAAGTGAAGAGAGTAAGGAAGGCTGGCGCAAGAATTGAAGAGACAGTGAAAGATGGAAATGGAAGGTTGTTAAAAGGAGAGGAGGCAAGGAAAAGGTGGGCAAAATATTTTAAAAGTTTGCTGAATGTTAAGGATAATAGAGAAGCAGATATAATTGCTGTTCCAGGTGTTGAGGTGCCAGTAATGGGAGGTGAGAATGAGAGAGAGATTACGATAGATGACGTGAGGAGAGCACTAGATGAAACGAGAGTAGGAAAAGCATCTGGTATGGATGGTGTGAAAGCTGAGATGTTGAAGGACGGGGGTGTGACTGTACTTGAATGGTTGGTGAGATTGTTTAATATGTGTTTTGTGTTGTTAATGGTACCAGTAGATTGGGTTTGTGCATGTATTGTACCACTATATAAGGGTAAGGGAGATGTGCATGAGTGTTGTAATTCAAGAGGTATTAGTTTGTTGAGTGTAGTTGGAAAAGTGTATGGTAGAGTAATGATTAATAGGATTAAGGATAAAACAGAGAATGCAATCTTGGAAGTACAGGGTGGTTTTAGAAGAGGTAGGGGTTGTATGAATCAGATTTTTACAGTTAGGCCGATATGCGAGAAATATTTAGCAAAAGGTAAGGAGGTGTATGTTGCATTTATGGATCTGGAGAAAGCATATGATAGAGTTGATAGGGAAGCAATGTGGAATGTGATGAGGTTATATGGAGTTGGTAGAAGGTTGTTGCAAGCAGTGAAAAGTTTCTACAAAGGTAGTAAAGCACGTGTTAGAATAGGAAATAAAGGGATTGATTGGTTTTCGGTGAGAGTGGGGCTGAGACAGGGATGTGTGATGTCGCCGTGGTTGTTTAACTTGTATGTTGATGGAGTGGTGAGAGAGGTGAATGCTCGAGTGCTTGGACGAGGATTAAAACTGGTAGGCAAGAATGACCATGAACGGGAGGTAAATCAGTTGTTGTTTGCGGATGATATTGTACTGGTAGCAGACACAGAAGAGAAGCTTGACCGACTAGTGACAGAATTTGGAAGGGTGTGTGAGAGAAGGAAGTTGAGAGTTAATGTGGGTAAGAGTAAGGTTATGAGATGTACGAGAAGGGAAGGTGGTGCAAGGTTGAATGTCATGTTGAATGGAGAGTTACTTGAGGAGGTGGATCAGTTTAAGTACTTGGGGTCTGTTGTTCCAGCAAATGGTGGAGTGGAAGCAGATGTACGTCAGAGAGTCAATGAAGGTTGCAAAGTGTTGGGGGCAGTTAAGGGAGTAGTAAAAAAATAGAGGGTTGGGCATGAATGTAAAGAGAGTTCTATAAGAGAAAGTGATTGCACCAACTGTGATGTATGGATCGGAGTTGTGGGGAATGAAAGTGATGGAGAGACAGAAATTGAATGTGTTTGAGATGAAGTGTAAGAAGTATGGCTGGTGTATCTCGAGTAGATAGGGTTAGGAACGAAGTGGTGAGGGAGAGAACGGGTGTAAGAAATGAGTTAGCGGCTAGAGTGGATATGAATGTGTCGAGGTGGTTTGGCCATGTTGAGAGAATGGAAAATGGTTGTCTGCTAAAGAAGGTGATGAATGCAAGAGTTGATGGGAGAAATACAAGAGGAAGGCCAAGGTTTGGGTGGATGGATGGTGTGAAGAAAGTTCTGGGTGATAGGAGGATAGATGTGAGAGAGGCAAGAGAGCGTGCTAGAAATAGGAATGAATGGCGAGCGATTGTGAAGCAGTTCCAGTAGGCCCTGCTGCTTCCTCCGATGCCCTAGATGACCGCGGAGGTAGCAGCAGTAGGGGATTCAGCATTATGAAGCTTCATCTGTGGTGGATAGTGTGGGAGGTTGGGCTGTGGCACCCTAGCAGTACCAGCTGAACTCAGTTGAGTCCCTGGTTAGGCTGAAGGAACATAGAGAGTAGAGGTCCCCTTTTGTTTTGTTTCATTGTTGGTGTCGGCTACCCCCCAAAATTGGGGGAAGTGCCTTGGTATATGTATGTATGTATATCTTCATTATTTGGAAAAATGATTGACTATTTGTTCTTTTTATGACCTTAGGTAACATTGGCCTTGCTATAAAGTTCCCGAGGACGTTGTGAAAACAATGTAAACAAACACATGCATTATAACTTCTGTAAGTGTTTGGAAACTCTGGCTTCTGTTCTTTTAGGAATAGAATTTGTTCAACTATGCTCTACCAATACCTTCCATTTCTGCCAGACGTACGATAGATCGAAAAATAAGAAAAAATCGCTATAGATATACAAAAATAACACACAAAGATGATTTTGTCAAACTCAGTCATGCAGACGATACAGTAAGGATGACGTCATCATTTAAAGACCGTTATATCTTCGTTATTTGTATAAATAATTAGCTGAAACTTCCGGGGAGCATGTACAATATGTTTGTGCATACATAGAATCAATAAAACAATTTTCGATTCCTGAAAGTTTTGTCAGTGCGTATGGGCCCGGTTGAGAAAAGTGAAGAGCGGAATGAGTTCTGGAATGAGTTAACTAAGTGTGTAGAAGGACTAGGTAGAAGGAATTATGTAGTTTTCATGGTGACTTAAATGCTAGAGTGGGCGCTGGTGAGGAAGAAGGTGTCATTGGGAAGTATGGCCTACCAGGTGAAAATGAGAGTGGTGAGAGATTGGTAGATATGTGTGTGTTGAGCAAGAGATGGTGATAAGTTCTAGCTTTTTCAAAAAGAAAGATGAAAACAAGTATACATGGGTAAGAGTGGCAAATGGAAGAGTGGTAGAAAGGGCTTTAATGGATTACGTGTTGATAACTAAAAGAATGTTTGGAAGATTGAAAGACGTGCATGTGTTTAGGGTAATGGCTAATGGTATGTCTGATCATTTTTTGGTGGAAGGAAAATTAGTTGTAGCAAAAGAGTGGGGAAATAGAGTAGGTGGATGTAAAAGGGAGATAGTGAGGATTGAAGAGGTAATAAAACCGGGGGTAAAAAGTAAATATCAAGAAAAGTTGAAAATGGCATTTGACGAAATGAAAGTTAGAGAAACTGGAAATTTAGAGGAGGAGTGGAGGTTAGTAAAAGAAAATTTTCTTGGGACTGCAAGTGATGTGTGTGGCAAGAAGTTTGTTGGAGGCAGCATGAGGAAGGGCAGTGAATGGTGGAATGAAGGAGTGAAGGTAAAAGTGGAAGAGAAAGAGGGCTTTTGAAGAATGGCTGCAGAGTAATAGTGTAGAGATGTATGAAAGATATAGAGAGGAAAATGTGGAAGTAAAGCGCAAGGTAAGTGAGGCAGAGGGCAGCTGACCTGAGGTGGGGTCAGGGATTGGGTCATTCATATGAAGAGAATAAGAAGTTTTGGAAAGAAGTGAAGAGAGTAAGGAAAGCTGGTTCAAAAATTGAAGAGACAGTGAAAGATGGAAATGGAAGGTTATTAAATGGAGAGGA
This sequence comes from Palaemon carinicauda, assembly GCF_036898095.1. Taxonomy (NCBI): domain Eukaryota; kingdom Metazoa; phylum Arthropoda; class Malacostraca; order Decapoda; family Palaemonidae; genus Palaemon; species Palaemon carinicauda. The sequence goes on along the minus strand of NC_090745.1, from coordinate 51,889,978 downwards.
GGCAAGGAAATGGTGGGCAGAATATTTTGGAAGTTTACTGAATGTTGAGGATAATAGGGAGGCAGATATAATTGCTGTTCCAGGTGTTGAGGTGCCGGTGATTGGAGATGAGAATGAGAGAGATATTACAAGAGAGGAAGTGAGAGCACTAGACGAAACGAGAGTAGGAAAAGCATCAGGTATGGATGATGTGAGAGCTCAGATGTTGAAGGAAGGGGGTGTGACTGTACTTGAATGGTTGGAGAGATTGTTTAATGTGTGTTTTGTGTTGTCAATGGTACCAGTAGATTGGTTTTGTGCATGTATTGTACCACTATATAAGGGTAAGGGAGATGTGCATGAGTGTTGTAATTAAAGGGGTATTAGTTTGATGAGTGTGGTGGGAATAGTGTATGGTAGAGTATTGATTAATAGGATTAAGGATAAAACAGAGAATGCAATCTTAGACGTAAAGGGTGGTTTTAGAATAGGTAGGGGTTGTATGAATCAGATATTTAGCGAAAAGTAAGGTGGTGTATGTTGCGTTTATGGATCTGGAGAAAGTGTAAGATAGAGTTGATAGGGAAGCAACATGGAATGTGATGAGGTTATAGGGAGTTGGTGGAAGGTTGTTGCAAGCAGTGAAAAGTTTCTACAAAGGTAGTAAAGCACGTGTTAGGATAGGAAATGAAGTGAGTGATTGGTTTCCGGTGAAAGTGGGGCTGGGATAGGGATGTTTGATGTCGCCGTGGTTGTTTAACTTGTTCGTTGATGGAGTGGTGGGAGGTAAATTCTCGAGTGCTTGGACGAGGATTAAAACGGGTAGACGAGAATGACCATGAATGGGAGGTAAATCAGTTGTTGTTTGCAGATGATACTGTACTGGTTGCAGATGCGCAAGAGAAGCTTGGCCGATTAGTGACAGAATTTGGAAGGGTGTGTGAGAGAAGGAAGTTGAGATAATGTGGGTAAGAGTAAGTTATGAGATGTACGAGAAGGGTAGGTGGTGCGAGGTTGAATGGAGAGTTACTTGAGGAGGTGGATCAGTTTAAGTACTTGGGGTCTGTTGTTGCAGCAAATTGTGGAGTGGAAGGAGATGTACGTCAGAGAGTGAATGAAGGATGCAAAGTGTTGGGGTAGTGAAGGGAGTGGTAAAGAAGAGAGAGATAGGCATGAATGTAAAGAGAGTTCTGTATGAGAAATTGGTTGTACCAACTGTAATGTATGGCTCGGGGTTGTGGAGAGTGAAAGTGACTGAGAGAGAAATTGAATGTGTTTGAGATGAAATGTCTGAGGAGTATGGCTGGTGTATCTCGAGTAGATAGGGTTAGGAATGAAGTAGTTAGGGTGAGAACGGGTGTAAGAAATGAGTTAGCAGCTAGAGTGGATATGAATGTGTTGAGGTGGTTTGGCCATGTTGAGAGAATGGAAAATGGCTGTCTGCTAAAGAAGGTGATGAATGCAAGAGTTGATGGGAGAAGTACAAGAGGAAGGTCAAGATTTGGGTGGATGGATGGAGTGAAGGAAGCCCTGGGTGATAGAAAGATAGATGTGAGAGAGGCAAGAGAGCGTGCTAGAAATAGGAATAAATTGCGAGCGATTGTGACGCAGTTCCGGTAGGCCCTGCTGCTTCCTCCGGTGTCTTGGATGACCACGGAGGGGGCAGCAGTAGGGGATCCAGTGTTATGAAGCTTCATCTGTGGTGGATAACAGGGGAGGGTGGACTGTGGCACCCCTAGCAGTACCAGACGAACTCGGTTGAGTCCTTTGTCAGGCTGGGAGGAACAGAGAGAGGAGAGGTCCCCTTTTCTGTTTCATTTGTTTGATGTTGGCTACCCCCCCCAAAATTGGGGGAAGTGCCTTGGTATAGGTATGTATGTATGTACTATCGGCACAATGAGAGTATACTTCCCCTATGGTCCACTCTACACCCTACCCAAAGGATAGCTTCAAAAGAGATATAGAGGCACAAGTGTAAGCTGAACCTGCCTGTTAGGAATGAGACCAATAAACTATGGAATCATCCTCACCATATCTGTAATGATGGGCTTCTGGCCAGAAGCTAAGAGTCTCATCCCAAGCATTGTATCCCTCTGGATTCCAATGACCCAACCCTTGAGAATAGTTCTGCCAAAAAGGGTCCAAACCATCTTCGAGATGGCTGAGATCATCCAAATACTCTCACATATAGCTTTGAATATAGGTACCTCCTAAAAGTAACACCTCCCATTCATTGAAGCAGGAAGAAATAATGGACGTAGAAACATCTATGCCATTGGCAATAACGAATGTAGAAAATTCCATGCCATTAAGAATAAAAATAAACAAATAGACAAATATATATATTTAAATATAAATATAACTATATATATACATATATATATATATATATATATATATATATATATATATATATATATATATATATATATATATATATTTATATAAATATAAATATATATATATATATATATATATATATATATATATATATATATATATATATATATATGGTTAGAAGTAGAAGGATGGATGTATTGGCCTTGTGTGAGACAAAGATGAAAGGAAAGGGTGAAGTGATGTTTGGTGAAATGTCTGGTAGAGTGTCTGGGATTGAAAGGGGAAGAGCGGGAGAGGGTGTGGCATTATTGCTGAGTGAATGGATAACAGGTAAAGTAGTGGAATGGAAGGAGATATCATCTAGGTTAATGTGGGTAAGGGTTAGGTTGGGTAGGGAATGTTGGGCTTTTGTCAGTGCGTATGGGCCAGGTAGTGAGAAAAGTGAAGAAGAGCGGAATGAGTTCTGGAATGAATTAACTAGGTGTGTAGAAGGACTGGGTAGAAGGAATTATGTAGTTGTCATGGGTGACTTAAATGCTAGAGTGGGCGCTGGAGAGGTAGAAGGTGTCATTGAGAAGTATGGCGTACCAGGTGAAAATGAGAGTGGTGAGAGACTGGTAGATATGTGTGTTGAACAAGAGATGGTAATAAGTGCTAGCTTCTTTAAAAAGAAAGATAAAAATAAGTATACATGGGTAAGAGTGGCAAATGGAAGAGTAGTAGAAAGGGCATTAATGGATTATGTGTTGATAACTAAAAGAATGTTTGGAAGATTGAAAGACGTGCACGTGTTTAGGGGTATGGCTAACGGTATGTCTGATCATTTTTTGGTGGAAGGAAAATTAGTTGTAGCAAAAGAGTGGGGGAATAGAGTAGGTGGATGTAAAAGGGAGCTAGTGAGGGTTGAAGAGCTAATAAACCGGGGGTAAAAAGTAAATATCAGGAAAGGTTGAAAATGGCATATGACGAGGTGAGAGTAAGAGAAACTGGTAATTTAGAGGAGGAGTGGAAGTTAGCAAAAGAAAATTTTGTTGGGATTGCAAGTGATGTATGTGGAAAGAAGGTTGTTGGAGGCAGCATGAGGAAGGACAGTGAATGGTGGAATGAAGGAGTGAAGGTAAAAGTGGAAGAGAAAAAGAGGACTTTTGAAGAATGGCTGCAGAGTAATAGTATAGAGAAGTATGAAAAATATAGAGAGAAAAATGTGGAAGTAAAGCGCAAGGTAAGTGAGGCAGAGGGCAGCTGACCTGAGGTGGGGTCAGGGATTGGGTCATTCATATGAAGAGAATAAGAAGTTTTGGAAAGAAGTGAAGAGAGTAAGGAAAGCTGGTTCAAAAATTGAAGAGACAGTGAAAGATGGAAATGGAAGGTTATTAAATGGAGAGGAGGCAAGGAAAAGGTGGGCAGAATATTTTGGAAGTTTACTGAATGTTGAGGATAATAGGGAGGCAGATATAATTGCTGTTCCAGGTGTTGAGGTGCCGGTGATTGGAGATGAGAATGAGAGAGATATTACAAGAGAGGAAGTGAGAGCACTAGACGAAACGAGAGTAGGAAAAGCATCAGGTATGGATGGTGTGAGAGCTGAGATGTTGAAGGAAGGGGGTGTGACTGTACTTGAATGGTTGGAGAGATTGTTTAATGTGTGTTTTGTGTTGTCAATGGTATCAGTAGATTGGTTTTGTGCATGTATTGTACCACTATATAAGGGTAAGGGAGATGTGCATGAGTGTTGTAATTAAAGGGGTATTAGTTTGATGAGTGTGGTGGGAATAGTGTATGGTAGAGTATTGATTAATAGGATTAAGGATAAAACAGAGAATGCAATCTTAGACGTACAGGGTGGTTTTAGAAGAGGTAGGGGTTGTATGAATCAGATATTTAGCGAAAAGTAAGGTGGTGTATGTTGCGTTTATGGATCTGGAGAAAGTGTAAGATAGAGTTGATAGGGAAGCAACATGGAATGTGATGAGGTTATAGGGAGTTGGTGGAAGGTTGTTGCAAGCAGTGAAAAGTTTCTACAAAGGTAGTAAAGCACGTGTTAGGATAGGAAATGAAGTGAGTGATTGGTTTCCGGTGAAAGTGGGGCTGGGATAGGGATGTTTGATGTCGCCGTGGTTGTTTAACTTGTTCGTTGATGGAGTGGTGGGAGGTAAATTCTCGAGTGCTTGGACGAGGATTAAAACGGGTAGACGAGAATGACCATGAATGGGAGGTAAATCAGTTGTTGTTTGCAGATGATACTGTACTGGTTGCAGATGCGCAAGAGAAGCTTGGCCGATTAGTGACAGAATTTGGAAGGGTGTGTGAGAGAAGGAAGTTGAGATAATGGGGGTAAGAGTAAGTTATGAGATGTACGAGAAGGGTAGGTGGTGCAAGGTTGAATGGAGAGTTACTTGAGGAGGTGGATCAGTTTAAGTACTTGGGGTCTGTTGTTGCAGCAAATTGTGGAGTGGAAGGAGATGTACGTCAGAGAGTGAATGAAGGATGCAAAGTGTTGGGGTAGTGAAGGGAGTGGTAAAGAAGAGAGAGATAGGCATGAATGTAAAGAGAGTTCTGTATGAGAAATTGGTTGTACCAACTGTAATGTATGGCTCGGGGTTGTGGAGAGTGAAAGTGACTGAGAGAGAAATTGAATGTGTTTGAGATGAAATGTCTGAGGAGTATGGCTGGTGTATCTCGAGTAGATAGGGTTAGGAATGAAGTAGTTAGGGTGAGAACGGGTGTAAGAAATGAGTTAGCAGCTAGAGTGGATATGAATGTGTTGAGGTGGTTTGGCCATGTTGAGAGAATGGAAAATGGCTGTCTGCTAAAGAAGGTGATGAATGCAAGAGTTGATGGGAGAAGTACAAGAGGAAGGTCAAGATTTGGGTGGATGGATGGAGTGAAGGAAGCCCTGGGTGATAGAAAGATAGATGTGAGAGAGGCAAGAGAGCGTGCTAGAAATAGGAATAAATTGCGAGCGATTGTGACGCAGTTCCGGTAGGCCCTGCTGCTTCCTCCGGTGTCTTGGATGACCACGGAGGGGGCAGCAGTAGGGGATCCAGTGTTATGAAGCTTCATCTGTGGTGGATAACAGGGGAGGGTGGACTGTGGCACCCCTAGCAGTACCAGACGAACTCGGTTGAGTCCTTCGTCAGGCTGGGAGGAACAGAGAGAGGAGAGGTCCCCTTTTCTGTTTCATTTGTTTGATGTTGGCTACCCCCCCAAAATTGGGGGAAGTGCCTTGGTATAGGTATGTATGTATGTACTATCGGCACAATGAGAGTATACTTCCCCTATGGTCCACTCTACACCCTACCCAAAGGATAGCTTCAAAAGAGATATAGAGGCACAAGTGTAAGCTGAACCTGCCTGTTAGGAATGAGACCAATAAACTATGGAATCATCCTCACCATATCTGTAATGATGGGCTTCTGGCCAGAAGCTAAGAGTCTCATCCCAAGCATTGTATCCCTCTGGATTCCAATGACCCAACCCTTGAGAATAGTTCTGCCAAAAAGGGTCCAAACCATCTTCGAGATGGCTGAGATCATCCAAATACTCTCACATATAGCTTTGAATATAGGTACCTCCTAAAAGTAACACCTCCCATTCATTGAAGCAGGAAGAAATAATGGATGTAGAAACATCTATGCCATTGGCAATAACGAATGTAGAAAATTCCATGCCATTAAGAATAAAAATAAACAAATAGACAAATATATATATTTAAATATAAATATAACTATATATATATATATATATATATATATATATATATATATATATATATATATATATATATTTATATAAATATAAATATATATATATATATATATATATATATATATATATATATATATATATATATATATATATATATATATGGTTAGAAGTAGAAGGATGGATGTATTGGCCTTGTGTGAGACAAAGATGAAAGGAAAGGGTGAAGTGATGTTTGGTGAAATGTCTGGTAGAGTGTCTGGGATTGAAAGGGGAAGAGCGGGAGAGGGTGTGGCATTATTGCTGAGTGAATGGATAACAGGTAAAGTAGTGGAATGGAAGGAGATATCATCTAGGTTAATGTTGGTAAGGGTTAGGTTGGGTAGGGAATGTTGGGCTTTTGTCAGTGCGTATGGGCCAGGTAGTGAGAAAAGTGAAGAAGAGCGGAATGAGTTCTGGAATGAATTAACTAGGTGTGTAGAAGGACTGGGTAGAAGGAATTATGTAGTTGTCATGGGTGACTTAAATGCTAGAGTGGGCGCTGGAGAGGTAGAAGGTGTCATTGAGAAGTATGGCGTACCAGGTGAAAATGAGAGTGGTGAGAGACTGGTAGATATGTGTGTTGGTGTGTTGAACAAGAGATGGTAATAAGTGCTAGCTTCTTTAAAAAGAAAGATAAAAATAAGTATACATGGGTAAGAGTGGCAAATGGAAGAGTAGTAGAAAGGGCATTAATGGATTATGTGTTGATAACTAAAAGAATGTTTGGAAGATTGAAAGACGTGCACGTGTTTAGGGGTATGGCTAACGGTATGTCTGATCATTTTTTGGTGGAAGGAAAATTAGTTGTAGCAAAAGAGTGGGGGAATAGAGTAGGTGGATGTAAAAGGGAGCTAGTGAGGGTTGAAGAGCTAATAAACCGGGGGTAAAAAGTAAATATCAGGAAAGGTTGAAAATGGCATATGACGAGGTGAGAGTAAGAGAAACTGGTAATTTAGAGGAGGAGTGGAAGTTAGCAAAAGAAAATTTTGTTGGGATTGCAAGTGATGTATGTGGAAAGAAGGTTGTTGGAGGTAGCATGAGGAAGGACAGTGAATGGTGGAATGAAGGAGTGAAGGTAAAAGTGGAAGAGAAAAAGAGGACTTTTGAAGAATGGCTGCAGAGTAATAGTATAGAGAAGTATGAAAAATATAGAGAGAAAAATGTGGAAGTAAAGCGCAAGGTACGTGAGGCAAAAAGGGCAGCTGACCTGAGGTGGGGTCAGGGATTGGGTCAGTCATATGAAGAGAATAAGAAGAGGTTTTGGAAAGAAGTAAAAAGAGTAAGGAAGGCTGGCGCAAGAATTGAAGAGACAGTGAAAGATGGAAATGGAAGGTTGTTAAAAGGAAAGGAGGCAAGGAAAAGGTGGGCGGAATATTTTGAAAGTTTGCTGAATGTTAAGGATAATAGGGAGGCAGATATAATTGCTGTTCCAGGTGTTGAGGTGCCAGTGATGGGAGATGAGAATGGGAGAGAGATTACAACAGAGGAAGTGAGGAGAGCACTAGATGAAACG
>NC_090745.1:51869899-51877399 GCF_036898095.1 Palaemon carinicauda | reverse complement strand
GTTTTTCATTATATATATATATATATATATATATATATATGTATATATATATATATATATATATATATATATATATATATATATATATATATATATATATATATATATATAAATATATATATATATATATATATATGTCACAAATAACGTAGTGTTAAAACTATTGGGGTCAAGCTGATGACCTCTTCTGCTGCCTTCGCTTGGGTAATAGACCTAGAGTCAGCTCTGAGAAGTGACATTAAGGCCATTGGCGTCTTATACATGATGACTAGATCCTTTTTACTGTCTCCTACTTTGTCACTGCAGGCAAGGGTTGTGAGGCTGCAGCCAGGAGACCGGTGGGAACTGCTCTCATTTCGAAGAGGGGACCCACACCCAGGACCCCCTAAGCAAGATGGCACCAACCCCATGATGCCCATGGATTACGCCTTGAAAGCCTACCACACTTTTGTCAGTTTGAAGAGCCACGATTAAGGGCTAATGTCTTTCTCGTTTGTGCCCGAGGGCACTAAAGCTAGGCCTTTTTTACTTGTTTTTTTTAATGTGAAGTAACGTAACTTATACTTGGTCTCCCAGCTGTAGTCTCGGCCCGAACTTAGATGTGTATTGAATAGATGTAAGAGCACTCATTTAGTAGTCAGTTAGAAGAATTTCATCGGTAAAAACTTCCTATTTCGCTACCCATAATTAGTGACTTTGAGAAATTAAATTAAGTGTTCATTGACTATGTAATGTCTCTTTGTTCAAATATATTCAAGTTGATAGAACTGATTCGCCTCTGTCTTATCTCGTTTCTTGAATTACATTATTAAAAAATAATTTGTCCATTCTTTGGGACAAATAAATGATGGCATATTGGTGGGATTTCTTTCAACTAAGAAGTGAACTGAAATGAAGAAAATTACAACATGAGTGCTTCAGAGCAGCAGCAAAATAATAGTTTCCTTGAAATGGAAGCCCATATCAGAACATCGGAGAGCGTGGAGAGACCAGCACTACATGGAGTTTACCAAAACAGCCCTTCACTAGGAGATGCGTTCAAACCCCGGGCTGGAGGGAATAGACGATGCAGCGAATACAAAACATTTCTGAGTTCTGTGGAAGCAGCAACGTCGGAGCAGTGTTGGACCGATCGTCAAAAAATCATTGTGGTGAAACAGAGAATACGAGGAATACCCATAGGAAAGTGAGGAGAGATCTCGAATTCGTGGAACCCAGGTCATGGACACATCTGAAAATACACCTACAACGGAGGTTAGGCATAAGTACCACCAGATTACATGAACATTTATTTAACAATGTTCCCGTCCGGAAGGAAGCAGCTAGGAGGAGTTTTGTGAATCAGTCTCACCCACGGAGGACCTGCAGGGAGGAGATATTAGAGCCCTTCCGTCGAGACGAGTGGGCCGAAACAGACAGCGGCCAAGGGAGGACAGTGTAAAGAAACACATCCGTCCTAAAGAGGATGACACGGCAATGTTCCTGTTGGAAGAGAAGACGGTACGCCCTCATGTACGTCTAAAATCGCTGTCGTGTTCAGTTTCCCGTCGCGGGAGCAACAGCATCAAAAATCGCCGTCCAAAATGGCGACCCAGGACTCTACTATGGACCCTGTCACCGGAAGCAACGGGAGTGTGTCTGATTACCCTAACCATAGAGGATTTCTTCGTCCAAGCAGCAGCAGCGGGCGCATTGATAGAAATGGCTTGCCCACAAAGGCCAAGGACAATCCGGAAAATTAGAAGAGGTCACAGACAGCAACTGTAGGACGAAGGACCCAAGGCGACCCACAGCAATCAACAAAATCTGTAGTTTTATGATTAACTAATATGTTTTGAGATTTTTAGTAAAATGTGTTGAGAAATGAAGCTATCATTCCGTTTTCTTTACGTAATGTTAGAGTGAATGACAGAACACTAGTTTTGATTGAAGAAAGTAACTAGTCGAGTAAAATGTTTTCAGTGTTAAAGCTTTGAGTAGATTAACTTTTCCTTTCACAAAAGAAGAAAAGCAGATTGATTTTGTTGCTGTGTGGTTAAATGAGATATTGTTCTTTATGCTGTATGAACTATAAGTTTTCGCCACGTAGTTTCTTTGGTTATGATGTGTAAGTTTGTTTTTTGAGACCTTCGTGGTCAAAGATGTCAAATATGATTTTTGGGAAAGAAATAAAGTCACATGTTAACAATAATAAGTTGTTTAATTCCAGAGAAGAAATGTAGAAAGTTTGTAAGCTCAGTGTTAAGACGTAATTTATGAAGTTCTTTATGATGTCCCTTTTGAGTATGTACTTAATAAAATTATGGAGAGAGAAATGTAAATTAGGTACATTGATAGTTTGGAAAATTAGTGTCACAATATTTGTTCTTACATCATACTCCGTATTGTTGATCAGTAGACTACTTAGATCGTTATGAAATGTTTTAAAAGAAAAGAAAGAGTTAAGCTATTGTTTGTCAGTTTCAGTCTGAGATTATCCTAAATAATGAAGATTCGCTGTTAACGTAATAACAGAAGAAAGTTCAGTTGTTAACAGTTGTTAAGTAACTAGTAATGTCACGTAGGAGATTCAAAAATTTTGCGTTTGGTTTCTTTTAGTTGCAGTGTGTCCTAAGTCATTTGTTTACCAGTGTTGGGTCTGACCGATGGCACCGAGCATTGTCAACAAATTATTTTGAGAAAGTGATGTCAAATGATTTAGCAGGGAGCATGAATATGTTGTGTTAAAAGGCCGGCCATGAGCGAAAATGAGTGAAACGAATGTAATGACGTGTGAATTCCCTGAGCAAGCACTATGATGTTACAGACACTGTTAAAGAGCACATCCTGAATAAGTTTTGTGTATTGAAAAGAAATCAAAGATTTTGACAAAGTAATGTAATTTCTTTTTGCTTAAAGGTCAGAATTAAATCTTTGTTTTCTGACTCTGTATAGGATTGTGTGTTTTGGAAAAGTTGTGACAAGTGAACAAAAATTGATTGTTTTTAGGTACTAGTTGACAACATGATATAGAGACGGGAATTTGGATTCTTATGTGTTTGTCAGTTCCAGTTAACTCGCGAGAACAAATGAGTAATGTTAGAAATTTGAGAAATGGTGGACAAGTTGCTGTAGATTTTCATTTGTTTGTGGTGAAGAATAAGGTAAATGATCGGAATGATTGTAAAACCAAATATTGGTGACACGGTAATTTTAGAAGTAACGTTAAAAGTCTTGACAGGTGCCCTGTGTTTTGAAGAATAGCTTAGTCAAGCAATAAGCTCTGATTAATGTACTGAGTTCTTAAGTTATTTACTTATTTTTGAGTATCGAGGGAATCATATCAACAAAACAAACTTTGGGTTAGAAGGTGACAATGAGTAGCCATACCGTTGCCTTCGTTAATTAATTAGTGTCTTGAAGTTTGATTTCGTCATATTTATAAGGTCTAATGTCTTCTTTACTCTATTTCCATTATCTATAACAATTGGTTTAATTGATGTTTTTTTAATAACAGCATTATTTAATTTATTGGACTCATTTTCTATAAGAATATCAGGATTGGATACTACTGGATTAACAATGGCCCCTGCAAGATCATTACCAATTAAAAGCTGGATAGATGAACAAGGCAAAGGATATCGTAAAACTACAATTAAAACATTACCTTGATAGTAAGGACACTGTAAATTCACCTCTGCCAAAGTCATGGATTTGGTGGTACTGAGGTCAGAAACAGTAACATACTCATGTCTCTGTTTGAAGTCCTGTGAGGGCAGAGCTACCACAGTTTGGGAGGATCCTGTATCCCGTAAGCAAGTCACTGGAATACCATTCAAGGTGCCTTTACAAGAGAAAGGTTTGAAGATGTCCCCATCAAATTCTTCAGCAGCAACATGAAATGTTTTCTTATTATCCTTCCTATTAGGGTTCGGAGAATTCTTTCCAACCTCAGACTTCTTGCACAGAGGATTAGGACAGTTCTCTTTGTGATGCCCTTCCTGCTTACAATAGGAACACTATGCTGTGGATGATGGAGAAAAAGTAGACTTGTTAAATGGTTTAAATGTTTTATGGATCAAGTAGTAAGCATCAGCTAAACTGGCTGTTTTCAACAAGTTGGTTTCACCCTCTTCGAGAATGAAGGTAGCAATGTTACTTGGCAATTTCCTAATAAACTCCTCCATAAGGATAAGATTTTTTAAGGATTCAAAATCTGAAACACCTGTCTTTTTCAACCACCTTGTAAATTGCCTAATTTTGTCATTACAAAATTCAACAAAAGTTTGTGAAGGCATTTTGTAAGAGTGGCGGAACTGTTGCCAATAACCTTCAGCTGTGATGGCATAAGCATCTAAAACTGCCTTTTTAATCACATCATACTCCTTTACTTTAACCATCTTAGAGACTACATATGCTCCCTTACCTTTGAACTGATTTCTGACAACCATTACCCATTGCTCCTGAGGCCACTTCAAGGTTTTAGCAGTGTCTTCGAACGTTGTAAAGAATACCTCTGGGTCCTATTCATCAAAATCAGGAAGTAGCTTTTAAGCTTTAAGTATGTCGAACTTACTGGGTATCTCTCCATCAGTTTTCAGCTTAATCTGTATATTTGCCGACTTGTGTTCCTTTTGTATCTCAAGTTCAGCCACTTTACACTTGTGTTCATACTCCAATGCCCATAGTTCCTGTTGCTTTTGAAGTTCTAGTGCAGCCATTTTCTGTTGTTCTGCAGCCATTTTCTATTGTTCTAGTTACAATTGTATTTGAAGACGCAACTTTTCTATTTTCGGATCTATTCCAGGGGTGGCATATGCTCCAGTAAGGGATCGCAACTCATCGACGTCCTCATCATCAACTTCGAAGATTTCCTTATCTATTAAGAATTGCAGGATTTTACCAATAATGAGAGCTTTCATATGTTTTGGATCGACCTCAAGATCACACCTCTGGGCTACAGACAATAATTCGTTTCTTGGCATAACGTAAATTCAAAATTTCTCCTTTTATATCGTTCATAAATTTCTCCCAATTAAACGACATTCTGAAGGATTAGCCCAAGTAATGTTAATAGAGCGAGATTATATCAATGTCTCATATTCACACTAGGTCATGCCATTAATTTAAATATACAGTACACACATTTGACACCAAGAATTAACTAAATGTTAGTAAAAAATAATGAAGTTTACAACAATTTCTTATCACAATTTTAAATAGACCACTAATAGAATACACAGTCTGAAAATAGATTAACTGAAATTGGATGGTCAACATAAAGGCCGAGATCAATTAGTGATCGAAGGTCTCACGATAGCACACAAACATGATATCTAGATTAGCAGAATATGCTTGTAGAGTACTTTATGGCAGAAGAGAGCCTTGCTTTTGCTCGTAAAATAAGGAGGGAGTAGAAGGGCTAAGCATAGCAAAGAACCCAACCAATTAACACTTTTACACCCTCGGTATTTGGAATGTTGCCTCCCTTGACCCCTAAGCATTTCCCGTTTTGAAGGGCTTTTCGACATATTATTTTCAAATCGCGCCCAATTTTAGTCATAGAGAGGTCAGATTGGTCTCATTTTTTTGGAAAATGACTGAAGTTTTTAATTTAGTTATCAAAAGTATGAAAAAAGAATTATAAATAGCAGCTATTGTTAGATGAAGTTAGGCGATGACGAAATTATTTATCTTCTTTCGTATACATTCCGATAAAGCACAGAGGGGTCTCATCACAGAAACTTGAAAACCATACCATCTTATAGAAAATTTATTCAGCTATAAAATGGTATATAATATTTTGTAGTTAGAAGAAAGAAAACATGAAAAAAAATTAGTATACGCACAACAATTGTAAACCTAAATTTCCTTAGCGCAAGTAACGAAAATCGGAGATTGGAAAAGTTTCTTTCTAACGGTCATACGTAACCTATATTCAGAGTATTTTTTTTTATTTTTTTTTTATTTTGAAGAAAATTCATTGAACTTTCTTATGACATGTGTGAAAATAAGGATAAAGCAATGTAAATAGTGGCTATCATTAGGTGAAATTAGGCGATGACGAAATTCTTTATCTTCTTTCGTATACATTCCAATACAGCAAAGTCATTCTCATCAAGGAAACTTCAAAACCATACCATCATGTAGAAAATTTATTCAGCTATAAAATGGTATATAATAGTTTGTGGCTAGAAGAAAGAAAACATGAAAAAAAAATTAGTATACGTGCAACAATTGTAAGCCTAATTTTCCTTAGCTCAAGTAACGAAAATCGGAAATTGCAAACGTCTTTTTGTATCGGCCATACATAACCTATATTTAGAGTAATTTTTTTTTTTTCAAAGAAAATTCATTGAACTTTCTTATGACAAGTGTGGAAATAAGGATAAAGCAATTTAAATAGTGGCTATCGTTAGTTGACAAAGTTTTTTATCTTTTATTGTATAATTCCGATACAGCAAAGTGAATTCTCATCAAGGAGACTTCAAAACCATACCATCTTATAGACAATTTATTCAGCTATAAAATGGTGCTGTATATAAGAGTTTGTAGTTAGAAGAAGGGAAACATGGAAAAAAAGTAGTAAACGAGCAAAATCTGAAAACCTAAATCTCGTTACTTGCGGTGAAGAAATTTAGGTTCACAGTTTATTTTTTTTTTCCTTTTTCCTTTCTTCTAACTACAAACTATTAGATACCATTTTAAACCTGAATAAATTGTTTATATGATGGTATGATTTTCAAGTTTCTGTGATGAGAATTCTCTGTGCTTTATCGGAATGTATACGATAAAGGAAAAAAAAAATTGTCATCGCCTAACCTCATCTATATTGCTTTATCCTTATTTTCACACGTCATAAGAAAGTTCAATGAATTTTCTTCAAAAGTAAAAAAAAAAATGATAAAATTCCTCTAGGAATAGGTTAGGTATGACCGATAGAGAGAATCTTTTGCAATCTCCGATTTTCGTTACATGCGGTAAAGAAATTTAGGTTTACAGTTTTTGCATGTCTGGTATTTTTTTCCTGATTCCTTTCTTCTAACTACAAACTATTATATACCATTTTACAGCTGAATAAATTGTTTATAAGAAATAGTCTATATATATATATATATATATATATATATATATATATATATATATATATATATATATATATATATATATCTATATATATATATATATATATATATATATATATATATATATATATATATATATATATATATATATATATATATATATATATATATATATATATACACACACAATATATATATATACAGTATATATATCTATATATATATATACAGTATATATATATATATATATATATATATATATATATATATATATATATATATATATATATATATATATATGATTACTAGGCCATTGCATTCGGCTTCGACACCGCATTTTTCTATAGAATACCTAAAATAAGATGAAAACATACATACACACACACACATCACCAACCCTCTGAAAATGTGAAAATAACCAGAAAAACTTACAATG
>NC_090745.1:51859899-51864899 GCF_036898095.1 Palaemon carinicauda | reverse complement strand
CGTTGATCCGTTTTTAAGACGCGGTGTAACCCGAATTTCAGTGTAAATCGGAACACCCTAAATAGATTACTCTATACGTACTGTAGTGTACTGTAAAGTATTGTGCTATAATAAAATGTATCAAAGGACATAAAAATAGCACTAGAAAAAGAGAAAACCATTCCTTACCACATGAATTAAATTAAATATTAATAGAAAAAAGAGAACAATGCCTTACCTTAATCCTATGGTTGGCTTGCACACTGGAAGGGGTGTTGCAAGGCACGGAGAGACCGGTTTATTGTGGAGAGAAAGCTGCAGAAGATGCTGGAGAAACTGGGGCAGGTGAGTCAGGATTCTCTGGAAGTGAAACTGAAGATGCTGGAGAAGCTGGGGCAGGAGAGTCTGGAGGTGAGGCAGAACTTACAGAAGGTGGTGGAGAAGCTGGGGCAGGTGAGTCTGGAGGTGAGGCAGAACCTACAGAAGGTGATGGAGAAGCTGGAGAAGCAATAGAGGCAGCTGAGGTTGATGGTGGAGGCTCTGTAGCAATACAGGCAGCCGAGGTAGACAGTAGAGGCTCTGTAGCAATAGAGGCAGCTGAGGTAGAGGGTAGAGACTTTGTTGCTGGCAAATCTGGAGTAGTAGAGGCACCTGATGTAGAGGGTGCAGGTCTCTCTACTTTCTTAAAATACCGCTCCAGATTAGAATGGACAGAAAGGATCATCTTCTCATCCAAGATCTCCTTGTAACACTGCAGTAAGCCCATCATGCCTCTGGAAACCCTAGTGAACCTGTCCATGTTATGATCCTGAGCCTCGAAAGTTGCCAATGCTTGCTGTATCTCAGCAAAACCTTTTGACAAGCCCTGCCTTGTGAAAGTCTTAGGATCTGGGGTGGGGGTTTCTTCTTCCTCTATGATCTGCTTCTCCAGTTGTATCAAGTCCTCAGCAGATAACTCCTCTCCAGGAGATTCCAGCAGCTCTGTAACATCATCAACATCCATATCCAGATCGATTTCCTTACTCAGGGCAACAATGTTCTTGACAACATGGTCAACTGTGTCCTCAAACCCAACGAAATCATTCACAAATTGAGGACATAGTTTCCTCCAAACACCATTCATTTTTGTCATCTTAACCTCCTCCCAGGAATCAGCAATGTTCTTAACAGCATCAAGGATGTTGTACGACTTCCAAAAGTCCTTCAGAGTCGAGTCCTTCTTCGTTTCAGTTGCCTGTAATGCCATAGCAATCGTCTTTCGGAGGTAGTAGGCCTTGAATGAAGCAATCACTCCTTGGTCCATAGGCTGTAAAAGGACCGTGGTATTAGGTGGAAGGTAAACCACTTTGACATTAGGGTGAAAGTCCCCCAGCTGGGCAGGGTGTCCAGGGGCATTGTCCAGCACTAGCAACACCTCAAAGAAGATACCCTTTTGGGTGCAATACCGCTCAACACTTGGCACAAAATGGTTGATACACCAGGCCTCAAACACTGCAAGTGTCACCCATGCCTTCTTATTTGCCTTCCAAATGACTGGGAGTTGACTCTTACAAATGCCCTTGGATTCTCAGCCTGATACACCGGCAAGGGCTTCAGTTTGAAGTTGCCAGCAGCATTTCCCCCAAGAAGCAAAGTTAGCCTCTCCTTGTTGGCTTCATGACCGGGTGCTGACCTCTCCTCCTTTGCTATGTACTTGCAGTTAGGCATACGCTTCCAAAATAAACCTCTCATCCACATTGAACACTTGATAAGCAGAATAACCCCCCTCCCTAATTATCTCAGCCAACGCTTTATGAAATTCACTTGTTGCTTTCTCATCCCCACTAGCAGCTTCACCTTGCACTTTAAGATTATGGTAATTGGCCCGAACCTTAAATAGCATAAATCAACCCCTACTAGCCGAAAACTCATCACTTTCACTTTCTTTCCCCCTTTCTGTTTTCAACGCTTCAAACATCCTTTTAGCCTTTTCCTGAATCACCATTAGGCTCACCGTAATATGCCGTTGATTTTGATCTTCCAACCAAAGCAATACTAATCTTTCAATTTCAATAATTAAACCACTATGCTGCTTGGTTATCACTGTTGATTTCATAGGAGCAGATCCTTTCACATGTTCCACTATTATTATTATTATTATTATTACTATCCAAGCTACAACCCTAATTGGAAAAGCAAGATGCTATAAGCCCAGGGGCTCCAATAGGGAAAAATAGCCCAGTGAGGAAAGGAAATAAGGAAATAAATAACAGAAGAGACTAAATTAACAATAAATCATTCTAAAAAAAGTAATGTCAAAAGAGATATACAGTGATACCTCTGGATACGAAAGTTTCTGCTTACGAAAAATTCAGGATGCGAAAAGTGATTCGAAGATTTTTATGCCCCAGGATACGGATAAAATTTCAGGATACGAAAACCTTACGAGATCCCAACTCTTCGCCGAGAGTAATTTTAAAAAGCGCGCGCCGCCTGACTTTGAACTTGGGTAGACTCACTTACAGCCTCCCGCTCACCCATTGGTTATCTCCCTACTCAGACGCTAGCTGACGCCATAAGATCCTGCTTTCCTATTGGTCGGCAACTATCCCAGCTTGCCTAAGCACGGGCGTTCATCTCTCTCTCTCTCTTTTCGTTCCGACCGCGGTATCGTTAACAGACATTGTGTGCTTTCGCTTGTTTGACTTAGTGTTAATATACAGTACATTCGTACGCCACATATTATCGTTAATAAACATTCGTTACTGTGCACTGTACTGTATTAGTGTTTACTATACATAGACTGTATATAACGTTACGTAGTGTATTATATTACGTTTGCCTAACGCATTTTAGAAATGTGTTGAAAAGTAGGCAGAAACAAGCTTCAATGGATAGTTTCTTATTAAAGAGGCCAGCGGTATTAGTAGGCCAAGACGAAGGTGAAAGTGAAGAAAAGAAACAGAAAAGAGGAAGGGATGAAGAATTAGAAGGTGAAAGTAAAGAAAAGAAACAGAAAAAAGAAAGTGACGAAGAAGTAGATGAGATTTAGAAAATAAGAAAAACGTAAAGTTATAAAAAAGCAAAAAAAAAAAAAAATTCAATTTTAAGTTTTATGTTACCGTTAAGTGTTAAAGTAATTTTTTCTTTCATTTTATAGTTTTCCATACGTAATGTTAAGTGTTAATTATTTCTTCCATTTTTTTATTTCGTAAAGTTTAAGTGTTAATGTGTTAAGTGTGTAAATTACTGTACGTAGTCTGTCACTTGTTACGTTTTCTGCCTTATGCCATCCTCCTCAGCCGCGACTTCGCTATCGGACATCGTCTCAATCAAAAGGTAAGTTTCAACTTTTTTGTTACACTAATTAACTGTAACCTTTTTTTCAGAGTGTACAGGTATCAATCATTAATTTAGGTGTACGTACAGGTAACAATACACCTTCACTGATCTAAATGCTTTACGTACATACAGTACCGTAACTTTTATACAGTAGTAAAGAAAAAGGACCGTTTTCTTTGGGCTTGGGGGGGATAACTTGGCTATAACTATATTATTGAATAATCTCATAGTGGTTTCTGGAATGGATTAGGCTGTTTTTAACGGTTGTGTTAATTATTGAATGATAGAAATGGCTACATTGCATGTTTATTACTACAGTTTAGCGTGTTTATGAAAGAAAGGGTGACTTTTTATAAGGCTTGGAACGGATTAGGCTATTTACATGTAAAACACGACTCAGGATACGAAAATATCAGGATACGAAACCGCATCCTGAACGGATTAATTTCGTATCCTGAGGCATCACTGTATCATATATAAACTATTAACAACGTCAACAACAAATATGTCATATATAAACTATAAAAAGACTCATGTCCGCCTGGTTAACAAAAAAGCATTTTCTCCAACTTTGAACTTTTGAAGTTCTACTGATTCAACAACCCGATTAGGAAGATCATTCCACAACTTGGTAACAGCTGGAATAAAACTTCTAGAGTACTGCGTAGTATTGAGTCTTATGATGGAGAAGGCCTGGCTATTAGAATTAACTGCCTGCCTAGTATTACGAACAGGATAGAATTGTCCAGGGAGATCTGAATGTAAAGGATGGTCAGAGTTATGAAAAATCTTATGCAACATGCATAATGAACTAATTGATCGACGGTGCCAGAGATTAATATCTAGATCAGGAATAAGAAATTTAATAGACCGTAAGTTTCTGTCCAACAAATTACGATGAGAATCAGCAGCTGAAGACCAGACAGGAGAACAATACTCAAAACAAGGTAGAATAAAAGAATTAAAACACTTCTTCAGAATAGATTGATCACCGAATATCTTAAAAGACTTTCTCAATAAGCAAATTTTTTGTGCAATTGAAGAAGACACAGACCTTATATGTTTCTCAAAAGTAAATTTGCTCTCAAGAATCACGCCTAAAATTTTGAAAGAGTCATACAAATTTAAAGAAACATTATCACTATGAGCTATTTGTCCTTAAGAATAGTAACCATGGTCGAACGACTAAGGCCAAGCGCTCAGCCAATGTTCGTTGGCATTTCACTGTTTTTAGACCGCTTAATAATATCTAATTTCACTTCCATGGTGATGGCCTTTCTTTTCTTAGACGCACTACCATCAGAAGAATCTATCTTACGATTAAGAGCCATAACGAAGGGCAAAAAGTTCCAAAGAACGAGAGAGAGAACAGGCAAACACAACCAAAATGGAGAACTGGAACTAAGAGACACCGTCTTCTTCGCCCGCAACCACCACAAAGCGTATTCATCTGCTGCGCACTATTAATGTCGCTTACAACGATAGCGCTGTAAGACGGAACGAAGCTTAATATTATTCTTTATATTTTTATGGGGGCACGTTCGTAACCACGAAACAGAGTAAGTCGGGACCGGCGTAACCCAAGGACCCTCCTGTATATGTATGTATGTATGTGTGAATGTATGTATGTATCTATCTATATATTTACATACATATAATATATATATACATATACATATATATACAGTGAGCCCTCGCTA
>NC_090745.1:51832399-51854899 GCF_036898095.1 Palaemon carinicauda | reverse complement strand
GTAGAGACAGAAAACATAAATCAATGGGTCTACAGCCCTTTACTCATGAAATTGCCGAGCACAAGAAGTTAAGACAAAAAGTATATAAACTAGTTAAGAGTGGCTTCAGCTAGTAAAGAAAACCCAAAAGATTTTTTTGCATATGTAAACAGTAGAAAACTAACCAAAAACAACATTAACCTATTAAGAGACTCAAAGGGTAATCTTATAACAAATCATTTGGGAAAAGCTGAACTGATAAATGCATATTTCACAACTGTATTCACTAGGGATGAATCAACGACCCTCCTCGAACCAGCTATCAAATATGAAGGGCCACAACCATTAAATAGAATCACTTTTACAATGGATGGTGTCAAAAACTTTATAAAAGTCTCAATAAGTCTAAGGCACCAGGTCCAGATGATATTCATCCAAAAGAGATTATAGGACTAGAACAGTGGTTCCCAACCTTTTTTTCAGGTGACCCCAATCATGCACCTCAAGCCATGACCGCGACCCCACTAGTCTAGTTGTATATGTATTATTATATACTACTAGTTGTTGGCTGTAAAAGTAAGGGACAGTAGATATCCTTATATAGAGAGGTACTATAAGGTTGGGAAAGACAAAATTAACATTATTAAACTTTATTATAGCATTATAAATTTTAAGGCTTAATATTAATCAAAAACCCCACTTCTGGAATAATATTTTGTAACGTTCCACAAAAACAAACTAAAAGTATAAATGTTTTCTGTTAAATGGTAAACTGATTTTAATGGGAGCCTTGGGCCTAGATCATGCTGCTAAGTTTCTCTATTCGTGGTTCAGTCTTAGAAAGTGCTACCCTCAAGTCATGTTCAGGTTGCAGCCAATTTCTGTTTTCTATTTTGATGGCAGTCAGCCAAGAAGGAAGGGGGAAGGGGCCAAGGCGAGAAAAGGGGATGGGGGCCAATGAAAGAGAAAAGGAGGGTGACAAGGAAAGAGAATGATGGTTGAGAGAATAGGAAAGAGGGAGGGGACGGAGACAAGGAAAGATGACAAGGAGGAATAAAGAAAGAGGTTTGGTAGCAAGGAGAGTGAAGGGGGAAGGGATAAGGAGGAGCAGGTATAGAAAGGAGGGGAAGGGTCAAGGAAGGAGTAACAAAGAAAAGAGGTGTAATATATTTGTAAATCGCAGTAAATAAGACGAAGCAGAAAACGAAAAAATCAATGATATACAGCACTCCAAATCTCGCCAAAACAACAACCTCAAAAACCAATCATATACAATACTCCAAATCTCTAAATAACCGCCAAAACAACAACCTCAAAAACCAGCGACATAAAATCCTCCAAATCTCTAAATAACCGCCAAAACAACAACCTCAAAAACCAGCGACATAAAATCCTCCAAATCTCTAAATAACCGCCAAAACAACAACCTCAAAAACCAGCGACATAAAATCCTCTAAATCTCTAAACAACCGCCAAACTAACGACCAAGTGACCAGCGCCGCAGACGCACCAACTTCACAAGAACATACAAATAAAATAACACATCTAATAACACAATAAATGAAATAATAAAAACAACACAAACTCACAAGGGGTAAATAAAAAGGAAAGGGAGGAGTAAAGAGGAGGAGAGGATGGGGAAGTGGCAAGGAAATATCGAAGAGGAGGGGAGGGGGCCAAGAAGGAGGAGGAGAGGAGGGGATGGGTAAAAAAGGAGGAGGAGGAGAAGGGGCGTAGAAAGACGGGGAAGGGGGAAGAGGAGCAAGGAAAGACAGGGAAGGGGGAAGAGGAGCAAGGAAAGACAGGGAAGGGGGAAGAGGAGCAAGGAAAGACAGGGAAGGGGGAAGAGGAGCAAGGAAAGGGTGGCAAGGGGAAAGAGGAAAATGTAGGAGGAGAGGGCATGAAAAGGGGCCCCCCCTCCTTCCCTGGCCACTCTCCTTCACTTCCCCTTCCCTTGCCCCTCTCTCTCTTTAAATATGGTGGGGGGTACCATGTAGTTTTAGAAACCTCAATTATGAACACTCTGATAGGCTATCATCCACTGACATATTGTGGTGCAATACTTCGTCAGCAAGAGAAATACTCGGTTTCTATTGTCGGTATGCCACTTTTTCGTGAGTAATTAAGAATTTTAAAGAAACAAAAACTGAGTGCAACCTATGCAGCACATTTGAAATCACTATACAGGTATAAATGCATCAACTTCCGATATAAGACGAACAAATTGCAGACAGTGTTTCCCACTGCGGCAGTACAGCTGGAGTGGCTGCCTGGTTGGACGGTGATGCTCTTCACGTCTCAAACGCGTACCACCATTAAAATCTATTTTTCTTTTTATATTTATATATGAATAGATATATACAAGTCGATAAATAAAAATCCAAAAATACGTTTATATATTTTTTCTTTACTGCAAGTTCTGCCATATTTTGAATTTTTATTTTTATTTTGATATTTTGAGATTTTGGCGACCCCAGGAAAAGCGTTTGGCGACCCCAGGGTTGGGAAACCTGAGACTAGAAGAATAGATAACCACACACTTTCACAAAATGTTCCGAAAGAAAGCCAACAGAAGAAATTCATCACAAGGATGGAAACTAGGCAATGTGCCTCCAATATACAAGCAGAGGCCAAATGAAGAACCAGGCAACTACACACCAGTATGTCTAACTTCAGTGCAGTGCAAATTTTTTTTAATCAATTATAGTAGATTCAATTGTAGAACATATAGAGAAAAACAATCTTTTAATAGATAGCCAACATGGTTTTAGAGAAAAGGGATTGTAGGTGACAAATCTTTTGGAATTTTTCCATGTTTAGCATCTATAACAAAAGCTGGGCAATAGACATCATATTCCCAGATTTTCAAAAGGCTTTTTACAAAGTTACTCATAAAAAATAAATGGTCAAAATTAGAGCACTAGGCCTTATTGATGAGCCAGCTGAATGGATTGAATACTGGCTAACAAACAGAAAACAGAGTTGTAATCAATGGAGAAACTTTAGACTGGGCAGCTATTACAAGCGGAGTACTTCATGGATCCGTCCTTGGACCATTGCTATTTCTGATCTACATTTACGACATAGATTTAGTATTAACTAGTAGAATAGTCAAATTTGCCGACAATAAATTGGGCAAAAATGCGTGAACTCAGAATACGTAGCAGCCTTGAGAGAGAATCTAATGAAGCTAGGAATCTGGTCCAGAAAATGGCAAATGCCTTTCAACTGTGGGAATTGTAAATTTATGCACATAGGTTATACAGTAGTAACCCACAGTCAGATTACTCACTGCTGGGTAATGAAAAAGAAAGTATGGACCAGGAGGAAGATCTCAGTACTGTATTATTATCAACAAGGACTTAAAATTCACCATACAGAGTATAAAAACTGATAAGAAAACACAGAAACTAATAGGCTACATAAAGAGACAATTCAAATACAGAAACAAAGACACTGTATTACAGCTGTAAACATCACAAGTAGGGCAATAGACATCATATACCCAGATTTTCAAAAGGCTTTTGACAAAGTTACTCAAAAAATTAATGGTCAAAATTGGAGCACTAGGCTTTATTGATGAGCCAGAAGAATGGATTGAAGATTGGCTAACAAACAGGAAACAGAGTTGTAATCAATAGAGAAGCTTCAGACTGGGCAGCAATTACAAGAGGAGTACTTCATCCATCCATCCTTGGATCATTGCCATTTCTGATCTACATTTACGTCATATATTTAGGATTAACTAGTAGAATAGTCAAATTTGCCGACAAATTGGGCAAAAATGCTGTGAACTCATAAGACGCAGAAGCCTTGAGAGAGAATCTAATAAAGCTAGGAGACTGGTCCAGAAAATGGCAAATGCCTTTCAACTGTGGGAAATGTAAATTTATGCACATAGGTTATACAGTAGTAACCCACAGTCAGATTACTCACTGCTGGGTAATGAAAAAGAAAGTATGGACCAGGAGGAAAACCTCAGTATTATTATCATCAAGGACTTGAAGTTCACCACACAGAGCATAAAAACTAATAAAAAAAAAAAACACAGAAACTAATAGCCTACATAAAGAGACAATTCAAATACAGAAACAAACACACTGTACTACAGCTGTAAACATCACTAGTAAGGCCCCAACTAGAATACAGAGTCAATTTCTGGGCTCTACGTATTCAGAAGGATATAGATAGACTGGAAGTAGTACAAGCTAGGGTCACCAAACTAGTTCAAACACTAAGGCCATTTGGTTATAGACAGAAGATGGAACATTTGAACTTATTTGATCTATAAGCTCCATGACTAAGGGACAGTTAATAGAGGCATTCAAAATTCTTAAAGGAATAACAAATGTAAATTACAATAATCCATTCACTCCTCGCACAAATCAATCCAGAGTCAACAGATACAAGCTGGAATTGAAAAGGTGCAACACCACTCAATGTGGCAATTTCATTACATACAAAATAGCGAATACTTGAAATAGGCTTCCAGCGGATGTAGTAAACAGTAACACGGTAAATGAGTTCAAGAAAAAAGCTATCGCGCAGCCTTAAGCAAGCTCTTTAGACTGAAAGGAGTCCTTTCCCTCTTCAGCTAATTATCAATGCTCATATGAAGGTTTGTATTAACTTGCTCTCAGTTGGTAGTCAATCCCCTTCCGTGGAACATGACCAAAGTCCTCCGCTCCCTGAACGGAGTTTGAAGGACAAACTCGTTTGGGACCAAAACTTCTAGACTTCTGCCTGAATAGTGATCTTGTTCACTGATCACGGGGAAAAGGCGATGAATTTGATGGGTGACCGTATCCTGCTTGAAGGACACTTAATGTCCAAGGTTCCGCCCGTAACACTCCCAACACTATCACCTGTATCTTGGTCATCATCTCATGGAGGTACTGTGGGGGAGAGCCTATCCTAAGGGGGGCAATGTACATGTCTATCAGCTCTACCTCACTTTCCTTGATGTCTTTTTCCATGAAAAGGTTGTTTGGAAGAGTTGTTCTTCCTGGTATTGCCCGGTTTGGAAGGGTCAAGGAAATTCCTGTGTGCCAATCTCTTTATGGCATAAACTTTTGGCACAATTGATGCCAAAGAGGAGAGGCAACAATGTATGGCCTTAAGGTAAGAGATGTGCCTCACTTCACTCCACTTCGTAACCGCATTGAAATTGTCCATTAGGGATGAGGACTGGGTTTAAGAGTAGGAGGGGTTCCCTCTTCGGCTCTTGTCTCAGGGACTTGGGGATGACAGAATCTCATTCTCCAAGACCCAGTAGGCTCACCGGTTGGCTGCGTTATGAGCAAAGAACTCTGCTGTCCTGGCATCAAACAGGAAGATGTATTTCAAAACCTGCTTATGTCAGGGTTCGAGAGATCTTTGGTGTCGGTCAGGGAGCCAACAGGAAGAGGTTTGAAGGGTTGCCTTCGTTAGACTCTTCTTTCCCGAGGTAACTCTGGTGGAGAATACCACCGGTTGTGCTGTCAACTTTTCCAAAGACAGGCCATGAGTTAAGGCTGACACTGCTGGAGCTAAATGCAGGGAGAAGGGAATATTTATTTACCTTAAGAAAGGAGGAGGAAGTGATGAATTACCAGCTCTAACATATTTCTTCCTTAAAGTTTTGTGAGCTGGCCCTCCATAGTGAATCAGCTACCAGCTTAGACAAACAAATCACTAACCTGGGTCTAAGGCCTAGAGGTGCAATAGAGCAAGCGTAGGGATGCACTCATCCTTCAGAGGAGGAATAGGCAAGTTCAACAATGCCATTAACCCTTAAGAGCAGAACAAAACCTGAACTAAGGTTGAATTCAGCACATCCTGCATCGTGGAAGGTGTTCTGGGTTGGCGCGTATATGCATTGCACCTTCTGAATAATGTAGTCAGAATTACATTCGTATAAAGCAAACACCAGCCAAGGATCAAACTCGAATGAGTCAGGGGGTAGATCACAGACATCATGGCAAGCCTCCGAAGGGAAGCAAGGCCTGGGAGGAGTCTCCCTGGGATAGGAGCCTTAGTTATAGCAACGGCCTCTGAATCCTTTGCTGAAAAGAGGGCGATCGTAGACTAATATCAACGCCCAATACTTTGGGAGGGAATTCGAATCCTTCCGTCCTTGGGACTAGGAAGCTAAGTACCTCCTTTAGAGGAGTCCTTGTGGGCTCAGGAATTTCCCATCAATGTGAAAACTCTGGGGACTCTGAGAACCAGTAGGGAGCCCGTAGGCCTATACAAACGAGATCTCTCTTGAAGATCTTGATTCCCTACTAGTTCTAGGGTAAAAAGCATGTCCAGAAGGCAGAGAGACTTGCCTCAGCTTCAGACACCTCGGATGGGGTGAGAATGGGACTAAGCCGAGCTTTTCACAGATGTAGTTGAGATCGAAATGCCCTGCCCTGGCAGCTCTCATTTCTACGTATCTGTAATCTGGAAACGTGGGTAGCTTGTGTGCGAGAGGGAGCTAGGACCAGCAGGGGGGAGACGCTGCTGGGGTACTAGGTCTAGGTTCAGGCGCCGACAAGGCAGAGGAAGCACGGAAGGATAACAACGTGTTTTTTCCCCTATGAGCAAAGGGAGCCCTTGGGTTCCTTGAAAACACTCTTGAGCAAAGGGAGCCCTTGGGTTCCTTGAAAACACTCTTGAGCAAAGGGAGCCCTTGGGTTCATTGAAAACACTCTTGTCTGATGAAACCACTATCACCACCACAGTTAACTTGGGTAGACAAGGCTGCTTTGACAATATAGTCAGCTCTCCTTTATTGTAGGTTCTTTCTTTGCGGTTTTGGTTTAACACGACCAAGAACAACGCAATACCTATTAAATAGAAATTCTCATAATTGCAATAAAATTTACGTTGCACGATTTCAAATAGCCCGTGCTCCTTTACACTGGGAGTGCTGCGTGCCACTACCTATCTCTACACCCAGCTGGTCCTAGCTCTCTTTGAACTGTCTATATCCATTTACTGTGGTAAAAAATTAAAGCTATATTTGAAGTTAACAAGATTTTGATTAAACTTTTGTTTCACTTAACTGTATCCAATAATAATGCATGTAATATTCACATTTTTGTATAGTATTTATGATTAAAACCTTGGCAAATTATAATCTTATGCATTTTTACATTCAAATCAGCTGATCAACCCTGCGTAGTCTGCCATCAACCTCAATTTTTGGTTCAAATAACTCACTAATTATTAAGGCATACTACCGAAGGATATTTCATATTCACTAAAAGAAACAATTATTACTTGATTTATCATTTTCCAATTAGTATACTAATTTCAACAAATTTATTTAAAATACTTCTCTCATATTTTATCTACTTGTACAGTGAGTTGAATCACATAACGTTAACCAGTTTCATTCATGTTGCCGATGCACAATATCTTAAAGTGAGTGAGAGAGAGAGAGAGAGAGAGAGAGAGAGAGAGAGAGAGAGAGAGAGAGAGAGAGAGAGAGAATTGGCTGGTGTATTCAAATACTGTGTCTTGTTTAAGTTTCTTTAAAATAAACAATTGTTACTAAGATATTAAAATAAACAATTGTTACTAAGATATTAACTTTTTTTTTTTAGTTTATAAAATAAGTTATAATTTTGTTTAACCCTGGATAGGTACGGTGGGTCGTTTGCGACCCCGAGCGTCAAAAAAAAACAGGTTTTTCTCACGTGACTCACCCCCGTGACTGAATTTGTGGGTGATCGACCTGCAGGAGGTGTCTCCCCTACACGCTCTAGTAGTGTCCAGATGTGCATTGCTGTAGCTGTACTCCTTCCCCGATTTCTGAGACACGTCGGGGTCGTTCGCGTCCGAGTTTACCCTTCTAGGGTAGTTTGCATAATTATCAAAGTTATTACGTATTATGAAATTGTCGTAGAATGGTGCAACTTGTATAGGTTATCAGTTGTGGAAAGTCTTGGTGGATTGTTTGGCTACCATGTGCATGTTTTTTTTTTTAGTTAAAATGTCGTTCATCACCACGAGGACCATTTTACCGCGAGTGCCCCTTTTTCATTTTTTTTCATTTTTATGCCAAGTCATTTTTCCGTAAGATATTGCCAAATAGTGTCGTAAAACTTTTGCTTGTTTAGTGTTGGAAAGTGTGTCTAGATGATCTGGCTACCCATGCATGACTTTGTTTTTGTCAGATACGACGTAGTTATTGGTATATTGGGTATTTAACTGCGGTTACCAATTTCTGTTTTTTTTTCAATATTTGTAAAAATTACTACGTAGTAAGGAATTGCCGTATATTATTCATTTTTTTTTCATGTTTATGTGTTAGAAAGTGTGCCTTGATGGTTGGGCTAACACGTGCATGTCTTTTTTTTTATCTGAGATGTCGTATATTAGAATGTCGGGCATTTTACCGCGAGTGTCCCTTTTTCATTTTTTTTCATTTTTTTGCCAAGTCATTTTTCCGTAAGATATTGCGAAATAGTGTCGTAAAACTTTTGCTTTTTTAGTGTTGGAAAGTGTGTCTAGATGATCTGGCTACCCATGCGTGATTTTGTTTTTGTCAGATACGACGTAGTTATTGGTATATTGGGTATTTAACTGCGGTTGCCAATTTCTGTTTTTTTTCAATATTTGTAAAAATTTACTACGTAGTAAGGAATTGCCGTATATTATTGATTTTTTTTTCATGTTTATGTGTTAGAAAGTGTGCCTTGATGGTTGGGCTAACACGTGCATGTCTTTTTTTTTATCTGAGATGCCGTATATTAGAATGTTGGGCATTTTTCCGCGAGTGCCCCTTATTATTTGTTTTGCATTTTTTTGCTTAGTCATGTTACCGTAAGGAATTGGCAAGTAGTGTCGCAAAACTTATATTTTTATAGTGTTGGAAAGTGTTTCTAGATGATCTGGCTACCCATGACTATTTTTTTTTTAGCCAGATATGGCGTATATATAAGTATGTGTTCGATTTTCCTGTGATTGCCATTTTTTCGTTTTTTCCCATTTCTTTCAAAATTACTTCGTACTAAGGAACTATCACAGAGTAATATTTCATTTATATGTTTATTTGTCGGAAAATATGCCTTGATGGTTTGCCTAGCACGTGGCTGAAATTTTTTTTTCTGAAATGCCGTATATTAGAATGGCCATTTTTCCACGAGTGCCCCTTTTTATTTGTTTTGCATTTTTTTGCTTAGTCATGTTACCGTAAGGAATTGGCAAGTAGTGTCGCAAAACTTATAATTTTATAGTGTTGGAAAGTGTTTCTAGATGATCTGGCTACCCATGCCTATCTTCTTTTTTTAGCCAGATATGGCGTATATATAGGTATGTGTTCGATTTTCCTGTGATTGCCATTTTTTCGTTTTTTCCCATTTCTTTCAAAATTACTACGTACTAAGGAACTATCACAGAGTAATTATTCATTTAGATGTTTATTTGTCGGAAAATGTGCCTTGATGGTTTGCCTAGCACGTGGCTGAATTTTTTTTTTCTGAAATGCCGTATATTAGAATGTTAGCCATTTTTCCTCGAGTGCCCCTTTTTATTTGTTTTGCATTTTTTTGCTTAGTCATGTTACCGTAAGGAATTGGCAAGTAGTGTCGCAAAACTTATATTTTTATAGTGTTGGAAAGTGTTTCTAGATGATCTGGCTACCCATGCCTATCTTTTTTTTAGCCAGATATGGCGTATATATAGGTATGTGTTCGATTTTCCGGTGATTGCCATTTTTTCGTTTTTTTCCCAATTCTTTCAAAATTACTACGTACTAAGGAACTATCACAGAGTAATGATTCCTCTAGATGTTTATTTGTCGGAAAATTTTGTTTACTTTTGTTTTGATTGAATATCATCAAATTTTTTTAGCTAAAATATTGTTTTACATTTTTTTTTTCGATTTTATTTCCCTTCAAAAAAATTTTTTTGGGTCAGAATTTTAATTTCATAGTCGTAAAATAATCGACAATTATCCAGCAACCCACCATACAATTTTTATGCATATCCAATAATAATTAGATTAGTAAATAACACCTTGAAATTGACATACCCTTCCTACATTTCAAGTGGCAGATTAGGGAGTCTGAGTCAGTGTGGTTGGCGGCCATTTTGTGGACATATCCGAAGCGTAAGCTGCCCTATCTATATATATTCTTGTTCCCTATAGAATTTGTGATATTTTGGTATATTTTTACCTGCATAAATATCATATTATATATTAAATATATGTATTTTTTTACGGAATTTCTAAGTACTCAAAAAATTACCTTTAGATATGGCCCCTGATATAAATGTAATTTACAAAATAATGAAGATTTTTTTACATATTTCTATTTTAGGATAACATATGTTTATTCCCTAAAAAAATTAGCCACTTCCTATTTCATTTGGGTACCCAAAAAAATTCATGAAATTTGGACAAATTTTTTTGGCCAAAAAAAGTTACCCTTTTTTTCTCATTTCAGATCTTCACCTCCATGGGTCTGACTTCATCCAAAATACATCATGATGTGTCCTAAACATTCAAGAATCAATTCCTAAAAGGATTTGTGTATATATGTATAAACTTTTTTTTTATGAATTTTTATGTCAGGTCTTTTTTTTTTTCTACTTAATTTTTTAAAATATTTATAATAAATAGTTTTTCTGCAGATGAGTAGTATTTATCTATACAGTTGTTTTAAGAATTCATTGAAGTTTTTTTTGGCAAAAGAAAAAAGGAGGTTACTGCAAAAACTGATTTTTCAAGAATTTTTTTTGGCGTCGGGGTCGTTCGCGTCCGAGTATACCCTTAAAGGGGTGTCCGAGGACCGTACCTATCCAGGGTTAAGAAAGTATAAAAATAAAGCTATTTGTGAATTTTAACAATGTTTACACTTTTACAGAGTATTTGTCAGTGCAAAAATGTAAACATACCATTTACACCATCTCTTGGCAAAAATTGTAAACAATCTTATAATATGGTCAGTATAATCTTATACTGACCATATTATAAGTTGTTCAGTCAATCCTTCAAAACTACAGTGTAAATAGATAAAATCGTGCGATGATTGAAATACAAGCAAAACGATTGTTTTTTGTTCGGTTGTTATTGCCGCTATATGCATTTATGCAATGATTATAAAGTAACTAATGATTCTTTTATCATTATCTTTTAATTTTCTAACCTACTGAAATAGAAGATGTGATAAATATTATTGCTGGGTTACTGTAGATATCGAATTGCTGGGCAAGAGACGATCGTCTGGAATTGTGCCATGTTTCAAGATTGCTGCGTATGACATACCAAAATGGTTAGTGGTCGTTGTGTAAAATATATACAGTACTATTGTACTGTATACATATTGCACAGTACAAAATTACAGTAATGTTGTTTATTGTAATTGTAGGCTACCTTTGCGGCGAGTCAAGTCATACAAAAGAAAACTGGAAACAATTATCATTATTAATGTATTACTATTATTATTACTATTACTTGCTAAGCTACGAACCTAGTTGCAAAAGCAGGATGCCAAAAGGGGAAAATAGCCCAGTGAAGAAAGGAAACAAGGAAGAATAAAATTTTTAAGAGGAATAACATTAAAATAAAAATTTCCTATATAAGCTATAAAAACTTTAACATAACAGGAGAGAACAGCATGCCTGAGTATACCCTCAAGTAAGAGAACTCTAACCCAAGACAGTGGAAGACCATGTTACCGAGGGTATGGTACTACCCAAGACTAGAGAACAATGGTATGATTTTGGAGTGTCCTTCTCCTAGAAGAGCTGCTGACCATAGCTTAAGTGTTTCTTCTACCCTTAACAAAAGGAAAGTGGACACTAAACAATTACAGTGCAGTAACCCCTTGGGTAAGGAAGAATTGTTTGTTAATCTCAGTGTTGTCAGGTGTATAAGGACAAAGGAGAATAATTAAAGAATAGACCAGACTATTCGCTATGTTTGTGTAGGCAAAGGGAAAATGAACCGTTACCAGAGAGAAGGATCCAATGTAGTACTGTCTGGCCAGTCAAAAGACCCCATAACTCTCTAGCAGTAGTATCTCAACACGTGGCTGGTGCCCTGGCCAACCTATTGCCTACAGTTAAGCTTTACAGTAGTAATAACAGTATATCACATTAATATACAGTACAGTATCAGCGAGTGTTATACAGTATTACTAAATAGGAACAACTATACTGTGATAAAAAACATGTAAAATCCATATTAGGTAGTACTTGATGGGTTATCTGCGCCTAGGCAACGACATTGAGTTGTTAGGTTAGGTTATGTGTTATCGCACCTTAGGGGAACACGCTTTCGGGATTCTTCCCTTATTGAGCCTGTCTTAGTAACTTAACCCTCGAAAACGAGGGCCGACTGTATTTTCTTAAAATCTAATAAAGAACTACATTCCTCCTTGCTACAATTGACTCATATTGTCATTCCACAATTTTGTCTAAAAATCTATAATTCATTTGTTTCTATCTTCTAAACAATTGTGTTACAAGACCAACTTCTCCACAGTTCATACATACATTCCTTGGGGCATTGCACATCCTGGCAAAATGACCCTACAAACCACTATTTCCACAAATCCCATTCACTCTCTAAAATCCACACTCTCTCGCTACGTGCCTAGCCAACTGAAGTTGGTAACATTTAATGTTTTGCTTAATATGATATCCTTCCTCTCCATAACTGAAAGAGGCACCTGGTGACCATTTACATTCATTCTTCCTGTGAATCATTCTATTACATCTAAATCCCCCATACACGCACAGTATTAACTGACAGGTCGTCTGAACTGAAAGTCCTGCTGGACACTGAGAGTGCCCACACACTATTCTGTAATGCCATCCATCTACCCTCAGTTGACGCCCAGCCAGCGCCACGGCAATATCTCTTCCTCTCTAACATCTTGAAACTATGCTTCTCTGTCTACCTGGGGTGCTAAGGTACAAGAAAAAAAAAAACCACCAAAGTAAATGGCGTAAACATGCACTTAAAAGAAATTCCAGTTCTTAATATGAGGTCAACTTAAAATGTTATTACTGTAAACTTTAATGAACAGATCAGAGAGGAAGCAGCAAACAATATTCAAACTATGGTCTCCAATATAAAGACAAGGAAAATTGGAAAGCTAAAACCTAAAATAATGATATGCAATGTATAAAATGATGAAGATGGATTACAATACAATAATACCTTGACATATGAGCATGTGTTCCAGGACCGAGCTGGTATGTCAATTTACTTGTATCTCAATTTTTCTCATATAAAACTGAAAAAAATTTAATCTGTTCCCGCCCTATTAAAAACACCCAAATTAATCATATAACAATTGAAAAATATGCTTACTTTACACATACTCAAAATAACATAAATGATTGGTGGACTGTGATCTGCAATAAAATGAGTTTATTATAGAGTTCTTACCTTAGATGCAGACCGTAGCGGCTAACAGCGGTGTTTTCTGAGGTGGAGGGAGGGAGGAAGGGAAGGAGAGAGAATTGGATGGTACCATATTTACTGTTTCTTAAACATAGCATGACATTTAAACTAAAAATTAAATGAGTGAACTTTGCTTAATTTTTCACTCTTACAGTGGAACCTCTACACACGAACGTATCTACATCCGAATTTTCCAACATCCGAAGTAAAATTCGAGCAAATTTTTGACTCTACACCTGAATTTTATTTCGACCCATGAGGTAAACATTACGCCATTGAGCGTCAAGTGCTCAGTTCTCTATTCTTGTGTGTATCGTGTGGTTTTCCTCTGTTTGGTCTGTTATTAACAGTGCTTATTTTCTTCCTTTTCTCACATTTCCTTTTTGATTTTACCTATAATCATGGTGCCTAAGAAGCTAAGTTTCAGTACAGGAAGAAGGCAATTCTTTCATTAGAATTGAAGCAAGAAATTATGGAAAAACATGAGAGCAGTGTGCATGTGAGTGATACTGTATGGCTAAACAATATGGCCGGAATAGGCCTATGATCTCGAGGATCATCAAGCTGAAGGCAGCCATTAAAGCAAATAACCATCGAAGGGGATCACCATTATTACAAGACATCTTAGCAATACCCTGGAAGAGATAGAACGCCTTTTGTTGATAGGGATAAAGGACAAAGAGATTATTGGCAACGATCATTTGTGAGAAAGGCCAGCGTGATGAACAGAAAGAAAGAAAAAAGTGAAGCAAAGAAAACCATGATAACATTAACAAGCTCTTTTAAATAAGACTTCTCTCTTTATCTGTTTCTCTCTAAACATAGCATTAACATGTTCTTTAAATAAAATCTCTCTCTCTCTCTCTCTCTCTCTCTCTCTCTCTCTCTCTCTCTCTCTCTCTCTCTCTCGTTCTTCTTCTCTGTTATAGTGTTAGATACGTCTATTTTTTTTCCGAGAGAGAGAGAGAGAGATTAAACAAAAATGTGTTTTGAGTACATATGATTTTTAACAGTGTCAACGAGTTGAAAAACAATTAAATGTAACTAAGAAAGTAATAACAGCTAATCTGAATTCCTTTATTAACTAAAACAAATATTGATATAAACACACTCGTGTGCGTATGCACAAACACACACACAGGTGCAAAAATTGCTACGCAGTAAGAGAGACGGTCGGGGAGGAGGTAGAGATGGTGACTGCGATAACATACCGTAACTCGTCACTGAAAGTGATGAAAAAAAAAATTCAAAAGAAAAAAAATGTAAAAAATATGAAATATAAAAATAAAAAAAAATAAATAAGCTAAGTTAGATTAAAATTTCCGTAGTGTAAGTTACGGTATGTTATCGCAGTCACCATCTCTACCTCCTCGGCGATCGTGTCTCCTCGTGCCTGTGTGTGTGTTTGCGCATAAGCACACGAGTGTGTTTGTATCAATATTTGTTTTAGTTAATAAAGGAATTCAGATTCTCTGATATTGTTTTTTTAGTTACATTTAACTGTCTTTCAACTCGTTAACGCTGTTAAAAATCATATGTACACAACACATTTTTGTTTAATCTATCATTTTTGTTTAATCTCTCTCTCTCTCTCTCTCTCTCTCTCTCTCTCTCTCTCTCTCTCTCTCTCTCTCTCTCTCTCTCAGAAAAAGTTAATAAACGTCTCTAACACTAACAGTGAAGAAGAACGAGAGAGAGAGAGAGAGAGAGAGAGAGAGAGAGAGAGAGAGAGAGAGAGAGAGAGAGAGAGAGAGAGAGAGAGAGAGGGGGGAGTATTTATTTAAAGAACATGATAACACCATGTCTACCTTCTCGCCGATCGTCCGTCTCCTCCTGGCGTAGCAAATCCTTTACCTGCGTTGGCCTATC
Source organism: Palaemon carinicauda (assembly GCF_036898095.1). Taxonomy (NCBI): domain Eukaryota; kingdom Metazoa; phylum Arthropoda; class Malacostraca; order Decapoda; family Palaemonidae; genus Palaemon; species Palaemon carinicauda. Next base: position 51,839,661 of record NC_090745.1, on the reverse strand, counting down.
TTTAAGGTAAAGTGGCAATAAAACACATTTTTTAATTATTATTTCTTTATAATTATCTTTTTTACATGCTCCTTTCATATTATGCAGTTATGTTATTGTTGTGTGTAATTATGTGTAGCCATTTATTAAGGATTTATTATGGGTTTTTAGGCTGAGGAACGAATTAAATGAATTACCATGTATTCTTATGGGAAAATTCGTTTCTACATCCGAACATTTTCTACATCCGAACAGTTTCTACATCCGAAGTTGGTTGTGGAACGAATTAAATTCGCAAGTAGAGGTACCACTGTATTCTTATTTACTATCAATCCTTTTTTATTTGTATTTTTCCATTGTTCGAGGATTGCACAAATCGTCGAGATACTTGGCTTGTAATGGCATGCTAAATTACTTACGTGGACACCACACTCGTGTTTCTCAATAAATTTCATACTTCCCCTCTATACTCGTCATGCATTTTTTTTCTTCTCACTGCTGACATTGCCACTCCCTTTCCTAGGACCCATCGCTTATTATGAAGAATGTTTACAGATATACACTTAAAATCACGTAAATAATGCAAAGACAACACGCGAGATGTATACTAAAGTTGATGAGTACGTGAAATGAATGAGTGATGCGGGCTTAAGAGTACTCCCAAGCACTCAGCCACCTAGTGTCATCATCTGTAAGCGTGCTTGTATCTCAAGTTTGTGCTTGTATCACGATGCAAAAATTTGCTTGCTTGTATCTCAAAATGCTCCTACAGTATGTTGGGGCGCTCATATGTCAAAGTATGACTGTAGTATAAGCTTTATTTCAAAGGAATTGTTGCCTGGATCATATTCAAAATACTGAACTGAAGAGAAGATAAGTTTGGTATACAAGAAAATGCTGCTGGTGGAACTACCCACTACATATTGCATTGCAATCCTGAAGTTCGGAAGGCTATTCATGATAAAAGTGATAAAGTTGTGCTGCGATAGGGTACATACATCATACGTGATAGGTATCTCGTGATCACGTGCTACAACTTTTCGAAGGTATGGACATTTTAAAAAAGGTTTTAAGTTTAAGACAGTTGATAAAGTGTGCAGGAAGTGTTCAGAGAAACCTTCCATCAAAGAATGTAATTAGCAACAGGTAAAATGTATAAAAAGCACTAAGTTGAACAAACCAAATGACAACACAGTGAATTCAAGAAATTGCAAAGCTTATGATTTGGAATTGAAGGGACTAGCTGAAAATATGGACCATGGATACTAAGTTTGTCATAAACTGTGGCCATGTAAATATACAATCTGTTGGTAATAAAACTATTCAAGTTTTAGACTTGATAAATGAGAAATATTTTGACATAATAGCATCATCTGAAACATGATTAAATAACTCTGACAATGATAAGATTGCTGAAATTTTCATACTCTGAAAAATTCAACTACAGTATATCCTTCACTCTATTCAAATTATACTTTTCTATATGTGACACTTCCCTAATTAAATTACCGGTAGTTCAATGAACTTCCTTGCACTCTTTTTTACTCTCTTGACTTCTTTCTGCTATGCCTCTCATACGTTTGCAATCGCTCAAAGATGAATACAGCAAATCATTACTTTTGCTAAGTATGTTCATCACCATCTTACTTTTCCTAGTCCTCTACTTCTTTGTACTCTCATTCGCTATCCTCAGTGCTGCTATATTAGATATTTTTCTTTCCTTTTCTGCTCCTTCCACCCCTTACATTGTCTTCATTATTTCAGTCATTCTTTCTTCCATTTTTCCTCAGCTATTTTCAGGTGATCTTTCCCTTCATCTTCTATCCCTCTCACCAGCATCCTCAATTTTTTATTTTCTTTCCTCAAACTTCCTTTCCCTCCTCCACAATTCTCTAAAAGCATTCAACTCTTCTTCTATACTGTTCTATTTCCTTCACACTTTGAAAAAATCTTTCCTCACTCTAGCCTTTCTGGTTCAAATGACTTAAAATCCTCTGACACTATAGTACTCCCCAAGAATAATACCTTAATGAGAAAGGCCTCACCAGAGCCTGAAAAACCTTTCATACAGATCCAAGACCTTGTTCCTACCACATAATTCTCAGGGACTAATCCAGAGGCATATGCACTGCAAGTGCACTTGACATTGGCAAAAACAAAACAGGTGAAAGATTTCCTTCCTGTATTCTTGGGCATTGGCAAAACTGACACGGGGAGACTTAGCTCTCTTCCGCCCCTTAAAAGCATACGCCAGCCCCTGCACAGGAGGCCATGGTCTACACTCTAGACATGGGAGTGATTGTGAATAATCATGGCCATTCAAAAAGCGCAAAGGGTAAAAGAAATATCCAATGGCCATTCCAGCTCCACTGAAGACATTCCCTATTTTGACAGACAAAAGGTTTGTATGTATGAAGGAACAACTAATGATAATAATGTAAAACTGACTACTATAGTAGTAATGACGTTACTACCGAAACTGAAGTAGTTTTTAGGTAAAACACTAATTTAAGGTGCTTAGGCCTCCACCATAGCTCACTAAACAATAATCATTACCAAGAGTAACTTATTAGGATGAATTTCATATAAGAATTTGGGCCATGACCCAGTGCTTGGGCTGGGTAAGCCATTCAGCACTGCCATGGGAAATACAATTCTATCAAAAGCCTCAACTAATAGCATTGAGTGATATAAATAGCAGATATCATCTCTCATACAGTATATACAGCTGACACAATAAATATTTACCAAACATGCTAATTTATTCAATAAAGCTACTCACCAGTGTCCTTTTTTCCCTCTCGTTCAAACACAAGTATCGCTTCTCCAATGAAAAGAATTTTTTCTGCTACGTGAAGTGGAATGTGAGTTGGCAGCATATCAATTTCTAGGATATATTCCTCATATACTTTTGGAGCTTCAAACTCAGCCAGATTCTGTTTTAATAAATCAAAATTTTATGACTTCAACATTATGAAATATTCTGCTTTAACAAAATAAAAGCTAAATGTCTATCATTATGGATGAAAAGTAGTGCTCCTCACAATTTGTGTGAAGTCAAAAAACAACAATGCTTTTAAAAACACAGCAAGAAATCTCTTCAGGTACAAAAATACTGTAATCTGAATTTTCAAATTTTTCAACATATATACTGTATAAGTTTACAAATGCAATCTATTTATTTTGGCAAGTACCTAAGGCAAAGTTAAAATCTAAACAACCTTTTTAAGGCTCTGAGGATCCAATGGCACACTTTTAGGGCAGCCATTCATGTAACCACAAGTGTACTGATGACTCTTACACTTATCATTATTACACTTGCTAAACTTGGGGTGTCATCTACAGAAAATGGGATCTGCAGGCATATGCTGACTTTCCCAGTGAATGGGAAAAGATTGGATAGCAGCACCACTTGCAAGGACGGGTCAAATAAATAATCAATGTGAATCAGTCAGCAGAGATTATTCACCTAGCTCATGTGTCACGATCGATCTGACAAAACCTTATCCTTTCAGGGTTCACGGCCTGTGCAACCATGGTGAGTGAGTGGAAATTTCCACTGAGACTTTAACTAGGTAAGTATAAAGAGTGGGTTGACACTCATGCACGCTGAGACCCAGACATGACCTAACTCCCCTTGCAAGGAGGTTGAAGAAGTAACACAACACACAGAGGATACATTTATACCACATGTCCAAGAATTTGGGCAAGGATGAACCTACCATCCTCACCTCGAGCCACATACATATATCTATTTCTTTCACTACTATAAGTGGGGCATTCAGTTAACAAATGCCTCACTGCCAAGGGTACCAAACAGTCGTCGCAATACAGTATGGTCGGTAATGGTCAATAAGCAGATAATAATGTGTCAACTGAGTGTGACCAATGCGGAGACGGCACAAAGTAGTCTCCCATTTTTGGGGCATCATGTTATACTTCCAGAGAGATACAGTATAACATTCATTAACTCTCGCATCTTATTTTCACCCAAACCATCCCAATGCTGTTGCCAACTATTAAAAATAAAATTCTTAAGTTGAGTAAACAATCATCACAAAGTATGGGATACCTTCTTGATAGCTACTCAGCAGCCGCATTCTTTGCCAGTAAATCTGCCTTCTCGTTTCCAGATACACCTCTGTGTGCCGGAACCCAGCAAAAATGAACTGTTATACCTCTCATTCCCAAAATAAATAGCCATTCTAAAATCTTGAAAACTAAAAGGTTATGGGAATTAAAAACTTCTAAAGATTGAAGGACACTTCTTGCAGCAATAAAAATGGTAAAATGAACCCACTCTTCCAATGCTATTTTTACACCAGCAGTTAGTATGCCGTATAATTCGGCCATAAATATGGAAGCTTTTAAAAGAAGTGCACCTCTACAATTAAAAGCATTACTATAAACTCCAAATCCAATGCTAGCATCGGATTTGGAGCCATCAGTATATGTAAAATTTGATTTCTTATGTTTGGCAACATGTTCCATAAAAGAAAACCTGACTTCTAAATCAGTCAAATTCTTTTTAACTCCAATCAAATGTTAACAAAAAGATAACTCTGGTAATTTCCATGGAGGTGTTAATGATATCTTAAATAGAAACGCCTAGGTTCTAACTATAACAAGACTGTCAATAAAATGTTTCACCCAAAAACCATAAGGTTGAGGAGATTTTGGTTGCAACTCAAAGTATGATGTGTGCTTTACAAGGCTTGCAGTCTAATAGGCAAAACAATTAGGAAGTCTTTCCAACCTAAACCAATACCGAATAATAGAAGATTTTCGGGAAAGGTCCAACTACAACTCTCCAGCGTCAACAAGGAGGCTTGGAATGGGCGAAATTCCAAATGCTCCTGTTGCCAATCTGATACCAGTATGGTGTATAGAATCTAAAATTTTCAATTGGCTTGGGGGGGCGTAAGAGTATATTTCACAGCCATAACTAACTTTTAAAAATATTAAGGTTCTGCATAACTTTTAAAATAGTTTTGCAGTCTGGCCCCCATGATATATGGGACAAAACTTTTAAAAGATTCAGAGGCGCATAAAATTTTACTTTTAAGGCTTTCAAGTGAGAAACCCATGTAAGCCTACAATCAAATATCAACCGTAGAAATCTAGCTTCACTTACACATGGGATCCATTGACCTTTGATGTATAGATCCGGATCTGGATTTTCTCGAAGAATACAACAGAAATGGACAACAACAGTTTTGCTTGTCGAAAACTTAAATCCAATCATATCAGCCCATCGATTTATTTTGCCGATTGAGATTTGTAATTTTCTCTCAACCATTGCCAATGATATGAAGAGATCATCTACAAATAGTGTTGAGAGACTATCTTGAGGAATGACTGAGGATATCCCATTTATGGCTAATGAAAATACTGTAGGGTTACAATCAGCAAGCTGCCTTGGGGAACTCCTCCTTCCTGACATTTCCTCTCTTGACAGAGTTTCACCTACTCTAACTTCAGAAAATGTATGTGAAACAAATGCTTGAAGGAAAAATGGTAGCTCTCCTCTTAATCCTAATTTATGAATGGTTTTAAATATACCATACCTCCATGCAGTATCATATGCCTTTTTGAGATAGAAAAAAAAAAAAAGACTGTAACAGGGTGTTGTTTTGAAGTAAAGGCGTTACAAATAAAGGAATCAGCCGTTTCAACACATCAGTCATTGAGTGTATTTTTCTAAATCCACACTGGATAGGTGATAAAATAACCTTTTTCAGGCACCACACCAGCCCTCTACTGACCATCTTCTAAATGATCTTATACAAACAAGATGTCAATGCATTTGCTTGATAGTTCCCTACTAAACACTTATCTTTACTGGGCTTTAAAAAGGCTAAAATAATGGCTAGTTCCCAAACATTTAGATAACTTTGATCATGCCATATTCTGTTAATAATCCTTAAAAAAAAAACTTGGTATGAACATGTAAATGTTTAATAATTGCATATAGAATTCCATCAGGACCAGGGGCTGTATTGTTACAATCCCCAAGTGCGGAATCGAATCCCCTTTCGGTAAAAGGATTATTGTAGTATTACGCCTTTACTGCTGCAAAATTTAAAATTTTCTGTTCTTAATTGCTTCTATACTAGTAACCAAGAGCTACTTTACACTTACTTGATAAATTGGAGAAATGATCTACCAATGCATTGCTAACCTCGGTTGCTCCAGTCACATACTGACCATTCACCTTCAACACTGGTGGTGGGTTGCGGGTGAATTTGCCTGCTATCATTTTTACTTTCCTCCACACAGAAAATGGTAGTGTTCTACTGTTAATGGAGGAAACAAAAGACACCCAACACTGGCGCCTACCTTCTTTTATTGCCCGACAGACCTGTGCTCTTCATTTCTTGTATGTAATTAAATTCTCCTCAGTACAGCATCTGCGCAATCGACTTTCTTGTGGCTCTGTGCAAGGCAGTTAGTTCTGAAGACCACCAGGGGACTGGTCGTCGTTTGAATAACCCTGTTGATTTGGTAATTGAATTGACTCCTGCTGCATGAAGAATTCCATTCAGTAATTCTATGGCACCATCAAAAATATCAAATTTTTCTGCATTCCATTTCAATTTCACTTAGTTCCAGAAATCTATCCCAGGCCAGCCTTTCCAAGATTTCATCATGACGATCTCTGTAGAGGTGGACCACTGTTGGTGTTTATAATGAATGGTGCATGATCACTAGTGTGCCATTCAACTAATGTCCTCCAATCAAAATCGAGAAGGCAATTCGTGCTTGTGATTGAGAGGTCAATGCACGACAAGGTACCTGTCTGAACATGGAAGCGCGTGGGCTTTCCTGTATTAGGTAGTCCCACACCTTCATTTTCCACAATTGATGATATAATGTTGCCCCTTGTGTTTGCTAAAATATCGCCCCATAATAGATGTCTACTATTAAAATCCCCCAACAAGAGAAAAAGTTGAGGGAGTTGTTGAATCACCTCTACTAAATCATTACAAGAGATGTTGTCATTAGGGGGCAAATAAAGAGAGCAAATTGTGTATTTTCTCCCTGTATCAATTTGTAGAACCACTGCCTGCAGAGGGGTACAAAAGGGGTTAACATATTTGGGGAACATCTCGGAGAACATATGTAAGACTTCCGCCATGGCTCCCTGTTTATTGATCATATGGTGTCCTATAGCTAACATAATATCAAGGTCATTGAGTATTAGCATTAAGCTTGCACTCCTTTAGACATACAACTATAGGGGAGTGATCCTGAATGAGGAGCTTGAGTTCTTCATATTTGGC
>NC_090745.1:51788716-51813716 GCF_036898095.1 Palaemon carinicauda | reverse complement strand
ACCATTTTTCCTTCAAGCATTTGTTTCACATACATTTTCTGAAGTTAGAGTAGGTGAAACTCTGTCAAGAGAGGAAATGTCAGGAAGGAGGATTTCCCCAAGGCAGCTTGCTGATTGTAACCCTACAGTATTTTCATTAGCCATAAATGGGATATCCTCAGTCATTCCTCAAGATAGTCTCTCAACACTATTTGTAGATGATCTCTTCATATCATTTGCTGGAGCTAGAATGGCAATGGTTGAGAGAAAATTACAAATCTCAATCGGCAAAATAAATCGATGGGCTGATATGATTGGATTTAAGTTTTCGACAAGCAAAACTGTTGTCCATTTCTGTCGTATTCTTCGAGAAAATCCAGACCCGGATCTATACATCAAAGGTCAATGGATCCCACGTGTAAGTGAAGCTAAATTTCTACGGTTGATATTTGATTGTAGGCTTACATGGGTTTCTCACTTGAAAGCCTAAAAAGTAAAATTTTATGCGCCTCTGAATCTTTTAAAAGTTTTGTCCCTTATATCATGGGGGCCAGACTGCAAAACTATTTTAAAAGTTATGCAGAGCCTTAATATTTTTAAAAGTTAGTTATGCTGTGAAATATACTCTTACGCCACCCCCAAGCCAATTGAAAATTTTAGATTCTATACACCATACTGGTATCAGATTGGCAACAGGAGCATTTGGAATTTCGCCCATTCCAAGCCTCCTTGTTGACGCTGGAGAGTTGTAGTTGGACTTTTCCCGAAAATCTTCTATTATTCGGTATTGGTTTAGGTTGGAAAGACTTCCTAATTGTTTTGCCTATTAGACTGCAAGCCTTGTAAAGCACACATCATACTTTGAGTTGCAACCAAAATCTCCTCAACCTTATGGTTTTTGGGTGAAACATTTTATTGACAGTCTTGTTATAGTTAGAACCTAGGCGTTTCTATTTAGGATATCATTAACACCTCCATGGAAATTACCAGAGTTATCTTTTTGTTAATATTTGATTGGAGTTAAAAAGAATTTGACTGATTTAGAAGTCAGGTTTTCTTTTATGGAACATGTTGCCAAACATAAGAAATCAAATTTTACATATACTGATGGCTCCAAATCCGATGCTAGCATTGGATTTGGAGTTTATAGTAATGCTTTTAATTGTAGAGGTGCACTTCTTTTAAAAGCTTCCATATTTACGGCCGAATTATACGGCATACTAACTGCTGTTGTATAAATAGCATTGGAAGAGTGGGTTCATTTTACCATTTTTATTGCTGCAAGAAGTGTCCTTCAATCTTTAGAAGTTTTTAATTTCCATAACCTTTTAGTTTTCAAGATTTTAGAATGGCTATTTATTTTGGGAATGAGAGGTATAACAGTTCATTTTTGCTGGGTTCCGGCACACGTAGGTGTATCTGGAAACGAGAAGGCAGATTTACTGGCAAATAATGCGGCTGCTGAGTAGCTATCAAGAAGGTATCCCATACTTTGTGATGATTGTTTACTCAACTTTAAGAATTTTATGTTTAATAGTTGGCAACAGCATTGGGATGGTTTTGGGTGAAAATAAGATGCGAGAGTTAATGAATGTTATACAGTATCTCCCTGGAAGTATAATATGATGCCCCAAAAATGGGAGACTACTTTGTGCCATCTCCGCATTGGTCACACTCAGTTGACACATTATTATCTGCTTATTGACCAGTAACCGACCATACTGTATTGCGACGACTGTTTGGTACCCTTGGCAGTGAGGCATTTGTTAACTGAATGCCCCACTTATAGTAGTGAAAGAAATAGATATATGTATGTGGCTCGAGGTGAGGATGGTAGGTTCATCCTTGCCAAAATTCTTGGACATGTGGTATACTGTAAATGTATCCTCTGTGTGTTGTGTTACTTCTTCAACCTCCTTGCAAGGGGAGTTAGGTCATGTCTGGGGTCTCAGCATGCATGAGTGTCAACCCACTCTTTATACTTACCTAGTTAAAGTCTCGGTGGAAATTTCCACTCACTCACCATGGTTGCACAGGCCGTGAACCCTGAAAGGATAAGGTTTTGTCAGATCGATCGTGACACATGAGCTAGGTGAATAATCTCTGCTGACTGATTCACATTGATTATTTGTTTGACCCATCCTCGCAAGTGGTGCTGCTATCCAATCTTTTCCCATTCACTGGGAAAGTCAGCATATGCCTGCAGATCCCATTTTCTGTAGATGACACCCCAAGTTTAGCAAGTGTAATAATGATAAGTATAAGAGTCATCAGTACACTTGTGGTTACATGAATGGCTGCCCTAAAAGTGTGCCATTGGATCCTCAGAGCCTTAAAAAGGTTGTTTAGATTTTAACTTTGCCTTAGGTACTTGCCAAAATAAATAGATTGCATTTGTAAACTTATTTATACAGTATATATGTTGAAAAAATTGAAAATTCAGATTACAGTATTTTTGTACCTGAAGAGATTTCTTGCTGTGTTTTTAAAAGCATTGTTACAACTTCACACAAATTGTGAGGAGCACTACTTTTCATCCATAATGATAGACATTTAGCTTTTATTTTGTTAAAGCAGAATATTTCATAATGTTGAAGTCATAAAATTTTGATTTATTAAAACAGAATCTGGCTGAGTTTGAAGCTCCAAAAGTATATGAGGAATATATCCTAGAAATTGATATGCTGCCAACTCACATTCCACTTCACGTAGCAGAAAAAATTCTTTTCATTGGAGAAGCGATACTTGTGTTTGAACGAGAGGGAAAAAAGGACACTGGTGAGTAGCTTTATTGAATAAATTAGCATGTTTGGTAAATATTTATTGTGTCAGCTGTATATACTGTATGAGAGATAATATCTGCTATTTATATCACTCAATGCTATTAGTTGAGGCTTTTGATAGAATTGTATTTCCCATGGCAGTGCTGAATGGCTTACCCAGCCCAAGCAGTGGGTCATGGCCCAAATTCTTATATGAAATTCATCCTAATAAGTTACTCTTGGTAATGATTATTGTTTAGTGAGCTATGGTGGAGGCCTAAGCACCTTAAATTAGTGTTTTACCTAAAAACTACTTCAGTTTCGGTAGTAACGTCATTACTACTATAGTAGTCAGTTTTACATTGTTATCATTAGTTGTTCCTTCATACATACAAACCTTTTGTCTGTCAAAATAGGGAATGTCTTCAGTGGAGCTGGAATGGCCATTGGATATTTCTTTTACCTTCTGCACTTTTTGAATGGCCATGATTATTCACAATCACTCCCATGTCTAGAGTGTAGACCATGGCCTCCTGTGCAGGGGCTGGCGTATGCTTTTAAGGGGCGGAAGAGAGCTAAGTCTCCCCGTGTCAGTTTTGCCAATGCCCAAGAATACAGGAAGGAAATCTTTCACCTGTTTTGTTTTTGCCAATGTCAAGTGCACTTGCAGTGCATATGCCTCTGATCAGTCCCTGAGAATTATGTGGTAGGAACAAGGTCTTGGATCTGTATGAAAGGTTTTTCAGGCTCTGGTGGAGCCTTTCTCATTAAGGTATTATTCTTGGGGAGTTCTATAGTGTCAGAGGATTTTAAGTAATTTGAACCAGAAAGGCTAGAGTGAGGAAAGATTTTTTCAAAGTGTGAAGGAAATAGAACAGTATAGAAGAAGAGTTGAAGGCTTTTAGAGAATTGTGGAGGAGGGAAAGGAAGTTTGAGGAAAGAAAATAAAAAATTGAAGATGCTGGTGAGAGGGATAGAAGATGAAGGGAAAGATCACCTGAAAATAGCTGAGGAAAAATGGAAGAAAGAATGACTGAAATAATGAAGACAATGTAAGGGGTGGAAGGAGCAGAAAAGGAAAGAAAAATATCTAATATAGCAGCACTGAGGATAGCGAATGAGAGTACAAAGAAGTAGAGGACTAGGAAAAGTAAGATGGTGATGAACATACTTAGCAAAAGTAATGATTTGCTGTATTCATCTTTGAGCGATTGCAAACGTATGAGAGGCATAGCAGAAAGAAGTCAAGAGAGTAAAAAAGAGTGCAAGGAAGTTCATTGAACTACCGGTAATTTGATTAGGGAAGTGTCACATATAGAAAAGTATAATTTGAATAGAGTGAAGGATATACTGTAGTTGAATTTTTCAGAGTATGAAAATTTCAGCAATCTTATCATTGTCAGAGTTATAATAATCATGTTTCAGATGATGCTATTATGTCAAAATATTTCTCATTTATCAAGTCTAAAACTTGAATAGTTTTATTACCAACAGATTGTATATTTACATGGCCACAGTTTATGACAAACTTAGTATCCATGGTCCATATTTTCAGCTAGTCCCTTCAATTCCAAATCATAAGCTTTGCAATTTCTTGAATTCACTGTGTTGTCATTTGGTTTGTTTAACTTAGTGCTTTTTATACATTTTACCTGTTGCTAATTACATTCTTTGATGGAAGGTTTCTCTGAACACTTCCTGCACACTTTATCAACTGTCTTAAACTTAAAACCTTTTTAAAATGTCCATACCTTTGAAAAGTTGTAGCACGTGATCACGAGATACCTATCACGTATGATGTATGTATCCTATCGCAGCACAACTTTATCACCTTTATCATGAATAGCCTTCCGAACTTCAGGATCGCAATTCAATATGTAGTGGGTAGTTCCACCAGCAGCATTTTCTTGTATACCAAACTTATCTTCTCTTCAGTTCAGTATTTTGAATATGATCCAGGCAACAATTCCTTTGAAATAAAGCTTATACTACAGTCATACTTTGACATATGAGCGCCCCAACATACTGTAGGAGCATTTTGAGATACAAGCAAGCAAATTTTTGCATCGTGATACAAGCACAAACTTGAGATACAAGCACGCTTACAGATGATAACACTAGGTGGCTGAGTGCTTGGGAGTACTCTTAAGCCCGCATCACTCATTCATTTCAATTACTCATCAACTTTAGTATACATCTCGCGTGTTGTCTTTGCATTATTTACGTGATTTTAAGTGTATATCTGTAAACATTCTTCATAATAAGCGATGGGTCCTAGGAAAGGGAGTGGCAATGTCAGCAGTGAGAAGAAAAAAAATGCATGATGAGTATAGAGGGGAAGTATGAAATTTATTGAGAAACACGAGTGTGGTGTCCACGTAAGTAATTTAGCATGCCATTACAAGCCAAGTATCTCGACGATTTGTGCAATCCTCAAACAATGGAAAAATACAAATAAAAAAGGATTGATAGTAAATAAGAATACAGTGGTACCTCTACATGCGAATTTAATTCGTTCCACAACCAACTTCGGATGTAGAAAATGTTCGGATGTAGAAACGAATTTTCCCATAAGAATACATGGTAATTCATTTAATTCGTTCCTCAGCCTAAAAACCCATAAATCCTTAATAAATGGCTACACATAATTACACACAACAATAACATAACTGCATAATATGAAAGGAGCATGTAAAAAAGATAATTATAAAGAAATAATAATTAAAAAATGTGTTTTATTGCCACTTTACCTTAAAGACAGGCCAACGCAGGTGTAGGATTTGCTACGCCAGGAGGAGACGGACGATCGGCGAGAAGGTAGACATGGTGTTAACATGTTCTTTAAATAAATACTCCCTCTCTCTCTCTCTCTCTCTCTCTCTCTCTCTCTCTCTCTCTCTCTCTCTCTCTCTCTCTCTCTCTCTCTCTCTCTCGTTCTTCTTCACTGTTAGTGTTAGAGACGTTTATTAACTTTTTCTGAGAGAGAGAGAGAGAGAGAGAGAGAGAGAGAGAGAGAGAGAGAGAGAGAGAGAGAGAGAGAGATTAAACAAAACTGATAGATTAAACAAAAATGTGTTGTGTACATATGATTTTTAACAGCGTTAACGAGTTGAAAGACAGTTAAATGTAACTAAAAAAAACAATATCAGCGAATCTGAATTCCTTTATTAACTAAAACAAATATTGATACAAACACACTCGTGTGCGTATGCGCAAACACACACACAGGCACGAGGAGACACGATCGCCGAGGAGGTAGAGATGGTGACTGCGATAACATACCGTAACTTACACTACGGAAATTTTAATCTAACTTAGCTTATTTATTTTTTTTTATTTTTATATTTCATATTTTTTACATTTTTTTTTCTTTTGATTTTTTATTTTCATCACTTTCAGTGACGAGTTACGGTATGTTATCGCAGTCACCATCTCTACCTCCTCCCCGACCGTCTCTCTTACTGCGTAGCAATTTTTGCACCTGTGTGTGTGTTTGTGCATACGCACATGAGTGTGTTTGTATCAATATTTGTTTTAGTTAATAAAGGAATTCAGATTAGCTGTTATTACTTTCTTAGTTACATTTAATTGTTTTTCAACTCGTTGACGCTGTTAAAAATCATATGTACTCTAAACACATTTTGGTTTAATCTCTCTCTCTCTCTCTCGGAAAAAAAAATAGACGTATCTAACACTATAACAGCGAAGAAGAACGAGAGAGAGAGAGAGAGAGGAGAGAGAGAGAGAGAGAGAGAGAGAGAGAGAGAGAGAGAGAGATTTTATTTAAAGAACATGTTAATGCTATGTTAGAGAGAAACAGATAAAGAGAGAAGTCTTATTTAAAAGAGCTTGTTAATGCTATCATGGTTTTCTTTGCTTCACTTTTTTCTTTCTTTCTGTTCATCACGCTGACCTTTCTCACAAATGATCGTTGCCAACAATCTCTTTGTCCTTTATCCCTATCAACAAAAGGCGTTCTATCTCTTCCAGGGTATTGCTAAGATGTCTTGTAATAATGGTGATCCCCTTCGATGGTTATTTGCTTTAATGGCTGCCTTCAGCTTGATGATCCTCGAGATCATAGGCCTATTCCGGCCATATTGTTTAGCCATACAGTATCACTCACATGCACACTGCTCTCATGTTTTTCTATAATTTCTTGCTTCAATTCTAATGAAAGAATTGCCTTCTTCCTGTACTGAAACTTAGCTTCTTAGGCACCATGATTATAGGTAAAATCAAAAAGGAAATGTGAGAAAAGGAAGAAAATAAGCACTGTTAATAACAGACCAAACAGAGGAAAACCACACGATACACACAAGAATAGAGAACTGAGCACTTGACGCTCAATGGCGTAATGTTTACCTCGTGTGTCGAAATAAAATTCAAGTGTAGAGTCAAAAATTTGCTCGAATTTTACTTCGGATGTTGGAAAATTCGGATGTAGAAACGTTCGTGTGTAGAGGTTCCACTGTAAGAGTGAAAAATTAAGCAAAGTTCACTCATTTAATTTTTAGTTTAAATGTCATGCTATGTTTAAGAAACAGTAAATATGGTACCATCCAATTCTCTCTCCTTCCCTTCCTCCCTCCCTTCACCTCAGAAAACACCGCTGTTAGCCGCTACGGTCTGCATCTAAGGTAAGAACTCTATAATAAACTCATTTTATTGCAGATCACAGTCCACCAATCATTTATGTTATTTTGAGTATCTGTAAAGTAAGCATATTTTTCAATTGTTATATGATTAATTTGGGTGTTTTTAATAGGGCGGGAACAGATTAAATTTTTTTCAGTTTTATATGAGAAAAATTGAGATACAAGTAAATTGACATACCAGCTCGGTCCTGGAACACATGCTCATATGTCAAGGTATTATTGTATTGTAATCCATCTTCATCATTTTATACATTGCATATCATTATTTTAGGTTTTAGCTTTTCAATTTTCCTTGTCTTTATATTGGAGACCATAGTTTGAATATTGTTTGCTGCTTCCTCTCTGATCTGTTCATTAAAGTTTACAGTAATAACATTTTAAGTTGACCTCATATTAAGAACTGGAATATCTTTTAAGTGCATGTTTACGCCATTTACTTTGGTGTTTTTTTTTCTTGTACCTTAGCACCCCAGGTAGACAGAGAAGCATAGTTTCAAGATGTTAGAGAGGAAGAGATATTGCCGTGGCGCTGGCTGGGCGTCAACTGAGGGTAGATGGATGGCATTACCGAATAGTGTGTGGGCACTCTCAGTGTCCAGCAGGACTTTCAGTTCAGACGACCTGTCAGTTAATACTGTGCGTGTATGGGGGATTTAGATGTAATAGAATGATTCACAGGAAGAATGAATGTAAATGGTCACTAGGTGCCTCTTTCAGTTATGGAGAGGAAGGATATCATATTAAGCAAAACATTAAATGTTACCAACTTCAGTTGGCTAGGCACGTAGCGAGAGAGTGTGGATTTCAGAGAGTGAATGGGATTTGTGGAAATAGTGGTTTGTAGGGTCATTTTGCCAGGATGTGCAATGCCCCAAGGAATGTATATATGAACTGTGGAGAAGTTGGTCTTGTAACACAATTGTTTAGAAGATAGAAACAAATGAATTATAGCTTTTAGACAAAATTGTGGAATGACAATATGAGTCAATTGTAGCAAGGAGGAATGTAGTTCTTTATTAGATTTTAAGAAAATACAGTCGGCCCTCGTTTTCGAGGGTTAAGTTACTAAGACAGGCTCAATAAGGGAAGAATCGCGAAAGCGTGTTCCCCTAAGGTGCGATAACTCCTAACCTAACCTAACAACTCAATGTCGTTGCCTAGGCGCAGATAACCCATCAAGTACTACCTAATATGGTTTTTACATGTTTTTGATCACAGTATAGTTGTTCCTATTTAGTAATACTGTATAACACTCGCTGATACTGTACTGTATATTAATGTGATATACTGTTATCACTACTGTAAAGCTAACTGTAGGCAATAGGTTGGCCAGGGGCACCAGCCACGTGTTGAGATACTACTGCTAGAGAGTTATGGGGTCTTTTGACTGGCCAGACAGTACTACATTGGATCCTTCTCTCTGGTAACGGTTCATTTTCCCCTTTGCCTACACAAACATAGCGAATAGTCTGGTCTATTCTTTACTTATTCTCCTTTGTCCTTATACACCTGACAACACTGAGATTAACATTCAATTCTTCCTACCCAAGGGGTTACTGCACTGTAATTGTTTAGTGTCCACTTTCCTTTTGTTAAGGGTAGAAGAGGACACTTAAGCTATGGTCAGCAGCTCTTCTAGGAGAAGGACACTCCAAAATCATACCATTGTTCTCTAGTCTTGGGTAGTGCCATACCCTCGGTAACATGGTCTTCCACTGTCTTGGGTTAGAGTTCTCTTACTTGGGGGGGGGGGAGGGGGGGGGGGGGGGTATACTCAGGCATGCTGTTCTCTACTGTTATGTTAAAGTTTTTATAGCTTATATAGGAAATTTTTATTTTAATGTTATTCCTCTTAAAAATTTTATTCTTCTTGTTTCCTTTCTTCACTGGGCTATTTTCCCCTTTTGGCATCCTGCTTTTGCAACTAGGTTCGTAGCTTAGCAAGTAATAGTAATAATAATAGTAATACAGTAATAATGATAATTGTTTCCAGTTTTCTTTTGTATGACTTGACTCGCCGCAAAGGTAGCCTACAATTACAATAAACAACATTACTGTAATTTTGTACTGTGCAATATGTATACAGTACAATAGTACTGTATATATTTTACACAACGACCACTAACCATTTTGGTATGTCATACGCAGCAATCTTGAAACATGGCACAATTCCAGACGATCGTCTCTTGCCCAGCAATTCGATATCTACAGTAACCCAGCAATAATATTTATCACATCTTCTATTTCAGTTGGTTAGAAAATTAAAAGATAATGATAAAAGAATCATTAGTTACTTTATAATCATTGCATAAATGCATATAGCGGCAATAACAACCGAACAAAAAACAATTGTTTTGCTTGTATTTCAATCATCGCACGATTTTATCTATTTACTCTGTAGTTTTGAAGGATTGACTGAACAACTTATAATATGGTCAGTATAAGATTATACTGACCATATTATAAGATTGTTTACAATTTTTGCCAAGAGATGGTGTAAATGGTATGTTTACATTTTTGCACTGACAAATACTCTGTAAAAGTGTAAACATTGTTAAAATTCACAAATTGTTTTATTTTTATACTTTCTTAAACAAAATTATAACTTATTTTATAAACTAAAAAAAAAGTTAATATCTTAGTAACAATTGTTTATTTTAAAGAAACTTAAACAAGACACAGCATTTGAATACACCAGCCAATTCTCTCTCTCTCTCTCTCTCTCTCTCTCTCTCTCTCTCTCTCTCTCTCTCTCTCTCTCTCTCTCTCTCTCTCTCACTTTAAGATATTGTGCATCGGCAACATGAATGAAACTGGTTAACGTTATGTGATTCAACTCACTGTACAAGTAGATAAAATATGAGAGAAGTATTTTAAATAAATTTGTTGAAATTAGTACAGTATACTAATTGGAAAATGATAAATCAAGTAATAATTGTTTCTTTTAGTGAATATGAAATATCCTTCGGTAGTATGCCTTAATAATTAGTGAGGTATTTGAACCAAAAATTGAGGTTGATGGCAGACTACGCAGGGTTGATCAGCTGATTTGAATGTAAAAATGCATAAGATTATAATTTGCCAAGGTTTTAATGATAAATACTATACTAAAATGTGAATGTGTTTACTTCAAATATAGCTTTAATTTTTTACCACAGTAAATGGATATAGACAGTTCAAAGAGAGCCAGGACCAGCTGGGTGTAGAGATAGGTAGTGGCACGCAGCACTCCCAGTGTAAAGGAGCGCGGGCTATTTGAAATCGTGCAACGTAAATTTTATTGCAATTATGAGAATTTTTATTTAATAGGTATTGCGTTGTTCTTGGTCGTGTTAAACCAAAACCGCAAAGAAAGAACCTACAATAAAGGAGAGCTGACTATATTGTCAAAGCAGCCTTGTCTACCCAAGTTAACTGCGGTGGTGATAGTGGTTTCATCAGACAAGAGTGCTTTCAAGGAACCCAGGGGCTCCCTTTGCTCATAGGGGAAAAAACACGTTGTTATCCTTCCGTGCTTCCTCTGCCTTGTCGGCGCCTGAACCTAGACCTAGTACCCCAGCAGCGTCTCCCCTCTGCTGGTCCTAGCTCCCTCTCGCACACAAGCTACCCACGTTTCCAGATTACAGATACGTAGAAATGAGAGCTGCCAGGGCAGGGCATTTCGATCTCAACTACATCTGTGAAAAGCTCGGCTTAGTCCCATTCTCACCCCATCCGAGGTGTCTGAAGCTGAGGCAAGTCTCTCTGCCTTCTGGACATGCTTTTTACCCTAGAACTAGTAGGGAATCAAGATGTCCAAGAGAGATCTCGTTTGTATAGGCCTATGGGCTCCCTACTGGTTCTCAGAGTCCCCAGAGTTTTCACATTGATGGGAAATTCCTGAGCCCACAAGGACTCCTCCAAAGGAGGTACTTAGCTTCCTAGTCCCAGGCACGGAAGGATTCAAATTCCCTCCCAAAGTATTGGGCGTTGATATTAGTCTACGACCGCCCTCTTTTCAGCAAAGGATTCAGAGGCCGTTGCTATAACTAAGGCTCCTATCCCAGGGAGACTCCTCCCAGGCCTTGCTTCCCTTCGGAGGCTTGCCATGATGTCTGTGATCTACCCCCTGACTCATTCGAGTTTGATCCTTGGCTGGTGTTTGCTTTATACGAATGTAATTCTGACTACATTATTCAGAAGGTGCAATGCATACACGCGCCAACCCAGAACACCTTCCACGATGCAGGATGTGCTGAATTCAACCTTAGTTCAGGTTTTGTTCTGCTCTTAAGGGTTAATGGCATTGTTGAACTTGCCTATTCCTCTTCTGAAGGATGAGTGCATCCCTACACTTGCTCTATTGCACCTCTAGGCCCTAGACCCAGGTTAGTGATTTGTTTGTCTAAGCTGGTAGCTGATTCACTATGGAGGGCCAGCTCACAAAACTTTAAGGAAGAAATACGTTAGGGCTGGTAATTCATCACTTCCTCCTCCTTTCTTAAGGTAAATAAATATTCCCTTCTCCCTGCATTTAGCTCCAGCGTGTCAGCCTTAACTCATGGCCTGTCTTTGGAAAAGTTGACAGCACAACCGGTGGTATTCTCCACCAGAGTTACCTCGGGAAAGAAGATTCTAACGAAGGCAACCCTTCAAACCTCTTCCTGTTGGCTCCCTGACCGACACCAAAGATCTCTCGAACCCTGACATAAGCAGGTTTTGAAATACATCTTCCTGTTTGATGCCAGGACAGCAGAGTTCTTTGCTCATAACGCAGCCAACCGGTGAGCCTACTGGGTCTTGGAGAATGAGATTCTGTCGTCCCCAAGTCCCTGAGACAAGAGCCGAAGAGGGAACCCCTCCTACTCTTAAACCCAGTCCTCGTCCCTAATGGACAATTTCGATGCGGTTACGAAGTGGAGTGAAGTGAGGCACATCTCTTACCTTAAGGCCATACATTGTTGCCTCTCCTCTTTGGCATCAATTGTGCCAAAAGTTTATGCCATAAAGAGATTGGCACACAGGAATTTCCTTGACCCTTCCAAACCGGGCAATACCAGGAAGAACAACTCTTCCAAACAACCCTTTCATGGAAAAAGACATCAAGGAAAGTGAGGTAGAGCTGATAGACATGTACATTGCCCCCCTTAGGATAGGCTCTCCCCCACAGTACCTCCATTGAGATGATGACTAAGATACAGGTGATAGTGTTAGGAGTGTTACGGGCTGAACCTTGGACATTAAGTGTCCTTCAAGCAGGATACGGTCACCCATCAAATCCATCGCCTTTTCCCCGTGATCAGTGAACAACATCACTATTCAGGCAGAAGTCTAGAAGTTTTGGTCCCAAACGAGTTTGTCCTTCAAACTCCGTTCAGGGAGCGGAGGACTTTGGTCATGTTCCACGGAAGGGGATTGACTACCAACTGAGAGCAAGTTAATACAAACCTTCATATGAGCATTGATAATTAGCTGAAGAGGCAAAGGACTCCTTTCAATCTAAAGAGCTTGCTCAAGGCTGTGCGATAGCTTTTTTCTTGAACTCATTTACCGTGTTACTGTTTACTACATCCGCTGGAAGCCTATTTCAAGTATTCGCTATTTTGTATGTAATGAAATTGCCACATTGAGTGGTGTTGCACCTTTTCAATTCCAGTTTGTATCTGTTGACTCTGGACTGATTTGTGCGAGGAGTGAATGGATTATTGTAATTTACATTTGTTATTCCTTTAAGAATTTTTAATGCCTCTATTAACTGTCCCTTAGTCATGGAGCTTATAGATCAAATAAGTTCAAATGTTCCATCTTCTGTCTATAACCAAATGGCCTTAGTGTTTGAACTAGTTTGGTGACCCTAGCTTGTACTACTTCCAGTCCATCTATATCCTTCTGAATACATAGAGCCCAGAAATTGACTGTATTCTAGTTGGGGCCTTACTAGTGATGTTTACAGCTGTAGTACAGTGTCTTTGTTTCTGTATTTGAATTGTCTCTTTATGTAGGCTATTAGTTTCTGTGTTTTTTTTTATTAGTTTTTATGCTCTGTGTGGTGAACTTCAAGTCCTTGATGATAATAATACTGAGGTTTTCCTCCTGGTCCATACTTTCTTTTTCATTACCCAGCATTGAGTAATCTGACTGTGGGTTACTACTGTATAACCTATGTGCATAAATTTAAATTTCCCACAGTTGAAAGGCATTTGCCATTTTCTGGACCAGTCTCCTAGCTTTATTAGATTCTCTCTCAAGGCTTCTACGTCTTATGAGTTCACAGCATTTTTGCCCAATTTATTGTCGGCAAATTTGACTATTCTACTAGTTAATCCTAAATATATGTCGTAAATGTAGATCAGAAATGGCAATGATCCAAGGATGGATGGATGAAGTACTCCTCTTGTAATAGCTGCCCAGTCTGAAGCTTCTCCATTGATTACAACTCTGTTTCCTGTTTGTTAGCCAATCTTCAATCCATTCTTCTGGCTCATCAATAAAGCCTAGTGCTCCAATTTTGACCATTAATTTTTTATGAGTAACTTTGTCAAAAGCCTTTTGAAAATCTGGGTATATGATGTCTATTGCCCTGCTTGTGATGTTTACAGCTGTAGTACAGTGTCTTTGTTTCTGTATTTGAATTGTCTCTTTATGTAGCCTATTAGTTTCTGTGTTTTCTTATCAGTTTTTATACTCTGTTTGGTGAATTTCAAGTCCTTGTTGATAATAATACAGTACTGAGATCTTCCTCCTGGTCCATACTTTCTTTTTCATTACCCAGCAGTGAGTAATCTGACTGTGGGTTACTACTGTATAACCTATGTGCATAAATTTACATTTCCCACAGTTGAAAGGCATTTGCCATTTTCTGGACCAGTCTCCTAGCTTCATTAGATTCTCTCTCAAGGCTGCTACGTATTCTGAGTTCACGCATTTTTGCCCAATTTATTGTCGGCAAATTTGGCTATTCTACTAGTTAATACTAAATCTATGTCGTAAATGTAGATCAGAAATAGCAATGGTCCAAGGACGGATCCATGAAGTACTCCGCTTGTAATAGCTGCCCAGTCTAAAGTTTCTCCACGGAAATCTGTGGGAAAGTCCTCTAAACCTAAAATTAATATCTATCAATAACTAGTAAAAGGATCTCGAAAGGATACCTAGGTGATCCCCGGAGGGGGGGGGGGGGGGAGTGGTAGTAAGTCGTGTGAAGATGCCGTAGCAGGAGTCAAGATGCAAGTGACCAACGAGGGGACGAATCCCTGCCGTAGGGGTGCGTCTAGATAAAAGGAAAGTTAAGAGATCCCAGCTCATAAATAAAACTCATGGCGGAGTTGGATAGAGGTTCAGACCCAACTCCCGGGCCGAAGCGGGGAGAGGGTGGAACTAGGTAAGGGGGAGCTAAAGGCAGCTCTAAGGCAGGCCCAGCTAACCTGAAATATAGAGTCTCACACGAACAGGACTAACCCAAACACTAGCCTTTAAATACACCAATAAGTAACCATATTACACAATAATAAAGTAAGCTAAAGCCAAAATGCAATAAGATAATTTCCCACGTGGGTAAGAGATAGAGGGAGACCGCTTTCCTCTATGAACAGAAAACGGGAACTCCAGCCTCTCGCACTGTGTTAACAAACCCATAGGGGAGAGATGGAGAGAGGGAGAACACGTGATTGTATTAACAGAAAACGGGAACTCCAGCCTCTCGCACTGTGTCAACAAACCCATAGGGGAGGGATGGAGAGAGGGAGAACCTGTGACTGTATGAACAGAAAACGGGAACTCCAGCCTCTCGTACTCGTGGTTACTCTTAAGAATAAATAACAAACCTCAAAATACAATACAATACAATACAATAAAATAAACAATAAAAGAAACGAAGGATAGCGAAAACGGGAACTGAACAGAGAATAAAGGCGAAAACAAAACAACGCCAAGCGGTGGTACTAAACTATAATAAAGCCCTGAACGCTATCCTTCGTTCGTCAAAGATACGGACTCGTAAGCGTTAAAAAGTACCAAAAGACTTAAAAACATGGTTCAAAATAAACGGCACAAGGCCAAGAATCTATAAAAAGATAAATGAATCTAGAATGATAATACTGTAGTACCAAACGGGCATACAAAAGTAATTGAAACGTATGAACGTAAACAATAATGGCCGCCATCACCGCGGAAGGCGTAAGGCCGGTCGCACTAACAAACACTAAAATTGCGAAAAGTAATAATAGCCCGGTACTAAATTAGCTGTCAAAACAATCGATGGTACTTAACATTGGTCCTGCGGTAAGAAGAGCTTCAGCCATGGCGAAAAAACAGCTCAAAACACGAACACAAGCAGAGTCACAAACACGAAGCAAACAACGCTTACGACGTCCAAAAGAAGGATGTTGTTCAGATGGCGCTCGCGTCGGGCGTCGGTGGTGTGGTTCAGGTAACGTAGCTAGTGCCTCTGTATCGGCCCATCCCTTTTGACGAAGGAATTAGCTAAATGGAAGACAGCCTGTGAATAGTGGTTTTCGCACGCCCCTGCTTTATACACGACACCTTCAGGGTGCTCGCGCGAGGGTAGTAACATCTGCATTCCATGCTTTTAACTTTCTCTGGTATATTTGGAAGTATTTACTGTATATCAGAAAAGTGTAAAGAAGGACCTTTTTCACCGGACGTCACAGGTCGACCCAGAAATATTTCTTGCTAACAGCTCTTTCATCCAAAAATGAAAACTTTTCAACTTTATCAAGATGATGTGGTCATTGTTTCAATAATATCAGCACTTCTTTTGCAAGATATCTTCTTTTTTCTTCAGAATTGTACAAATCGTCGATGTTTAATGATTGCATATTTTTGCCATGTTACTTTTACTCCGGGGGCCTTGGACCAGGCTGATCCATTGCCGCTTTGACCGTTCGTCTCCAGAGAGCCCTATCCTCCGCAAGCTCCATCCACTCATTGGGTCTATTTCCATCATGTCCAAATCTTCAGTTAAGTTATCATCATCTCTTTCTAGGCCTTCCTCTTGGTCTGGTACCTATGGGTTTACCTAACATAACTCTTCTAGTCAGCCTTCTCTCCTCCATTCTAGCAATATGTCCTGCAAATTGAGGTCTCTGCGATCAAATAATATTGGAGATAGGCGGTAATCCTGAGAGTTATCAGTTCGTGATTGTAGCGCCTGCGCCACTCTCCAGCTTCGTCATCCCAAACCGGTCCCTAGATCCACCTCAAGATACTGCGTTGAAAAATTTCAAGTTTTATTTCCGACTGCCTAGTGAGTGCCCATGTTTCAGACCCGTATAGGACCACTGGACGGATATTGGCAGTATATATTTGTGTTTTTGATGGCCTAGATAAAATTCTTGATCTTAAGGTGTTATCAAGTGCCCATGAACATCTTGTCCCTGCTGCAATCCTTAGTCTAACTTCTTCCTGGATCATGTTGTGTGACGTTGTGGTGGAGCCAAGATATTTAAATGTGGATACTGTTTCCAGTTATGATCCTCCAAAATCCATATCTCCAACTAGATTTGGTGTTCTTGAAACCTCCATTATCTTATTTTTGCATTGTTTATTTTCATGCCTGTACGTTCTGCACTGTTTTTAAACTGTACGTATGTTTCTTCGATGCTAGGTAGATGTTTTCCACAAAGGTCCACATCATCGGCATATCCAAGTCTGTCTATAATGGTATTATCCAGCTGGATGGGTTATCTGGTAGGAGGTGTATTTCGCATTATCCATTCCAGTACTACGTTAAAAAAAAGTGTTGATAGAGCACATCCCTTCTTTAGTCCTCCATGGATGTTAAAGGGCTCTGTCAGTATTTCCCCTGACCTTGATCCTGCACGTCGTATTTCGGTAGCACATTTGGACCAGATTTATCAATTTCGCTGGTATGTGGAAGAACTTCAGTATGTTCCATAATGATGGTCGATCCACACTGCCATAGGCTTGCTTGAAATCTATGAATAGATGGTAAGAATTTTTGTTGACCTCCCAATTTTTCTCTAGAGCTTGCCTTATGGTGAAAATTTGGTCAGCTGTAGCTCGGTTTGTTCTAAAACCTGCCTGATAGTCACCAATTATATCTTCACAATAAACTCGTAATCTTTTGTACAAAATATTTGCAAAGATTTTGTAACTAACTGGAAGTATGCAAATGCCTTTGTAGTTTCCACGTAAAGTGCGATCTTCTTTTTTATGTAGTACTGCCAGAATCCCATCCTCCCAGTCTGATGGCATTACTTCATTCTCCCATATGCTATACATTAAGCTAATAATCTTATCATGAAGAGCTTGGCCCCCATACTTGATTAGTTCTGCAGCTATATTATCAATCCCAGCTGCTTTATTATTTTTAAGTTTTCTTATATAGCATCTGTAATTTCCTCTCGGATTGGTGCCTCCACATCATCAATATTTCCCTCTATATCCATTTCATCCTCTGGGTTATAAGGTGGTGGCCGATTGTAAAGCTCCTTAAAGTTTTCTATCCACCTCCTTTGTATTTCTTCTTTTCCAATAATTATGTTACCTTCTTTATTTCTGATTAAGTTCATTCTTGGCTGGAATCCATTTCTCATCCGATTAATTCCCTGAAATTGCTTTCTCATTTCTCCATGTGCTCTATTTTTTTCAATTTCTCTCAGATCCTCTCCTACCTTCTCTCTTTTCTTTCTTCTGTTTGTGCTTGTTGCTAAATTTCTAGACACTCTTAAATCTTCTCTCTCATCAATGTAATTTTCTATCCATTCCATCCTACAGCATTTTCTTCTTTCAGCAGCACTTCTACACTCTTCGTCAAACCAATTATTCCTCTATGTGCATTGATACATGGTCCTAGAGATTCCATAGCAACTTCAGTCACTACTGACTTTATTGTCTCCCAGTCTGATGTTATTTCCTCTCCCAGTAGTCCAAATCTATTTTGTACATTTATAGCATAGGCATTTCTTACATCTGTTCTAGTTTTTCTGTATTTGGTTTAATGGTTTTTATTGTTGCCAATCTTTTACTTTTTAATTTAACTCTGAGCTTTCCAACCAAGTATCAAACAGAGCTGATGTAAATTTCTTTTTAATCATTATATGGTCAATTTGATTTATAGTGTTACCATTAGGTGAAATCCAAGTTCCTTTATGGGAGTCCTTATGGGGAAAAATAGTACCTCCGATGACCATAGAGTTTTGGAGTGCAAATGTTGCCAATCTAATCCCATTATCATTGCTTTCTTGATGAAGACTATGGAGGCCGATAGAGCCTTGGAGAGCATTTACCTCTTTACCAATTTTTGCATTCATATCACCCCAAATTAACAATACATCATGTCATGGTATTTGGTCTATTTCAGATTGTACATGATCATACCATTCATCTTTTTCATCATCATCTGTTATCTCTGTGTGTGCATGTAAGCATAGAATCGTTATGTTAAACCAATTTGCATTTAGTCAAATTTTTGCTATTCTGCTGGATATATTGGGGTGAATTCCATAAGTGCTCCATATGCTCTTTTACTCAGGTAGAAACCTGCTCCTTCTACGTGGTTACCATCATCTCTTCCACTGTGAAGTATAACTCCCTTCTCCTGCTCCAGCTTTCCTATTCCTGTCCATCGGATTTCTTGTAAGGCTGCTATGTCAATTTTATAATTGGCCAATTCCTTTTCTAATACTTTAGCAGCTCCCGTTTTGTAGAGCGTTCTTACGTTCCATGTGGCAATTCTTAGTGGTCTTTTCCAATCCGTAATCCTTTGTAGGGTTCCAGTGTCGTCAACATTGAAGGTTATCCGGTTATTCACAGTCAAAGTTTGTCACGAGTGGTAGTTTTACAGATAAGGGGTGTGAGCCCCAATCCAACCTGCAAAGCAGGATTTGAACCTACAAGTTAGTACCTCCTAGTTACCTATGACCCCCAATTGGTTACAAGGAGCTCCACTCTCTCCCCAGGCAGATATACTAGTCGGAACAAGCCATCGCACCTCGACAAGGTTAAGTAGGCTCTTGCCCTGATGGTGAGCGACCCATCAAAGCCACGATGGTATTTTTGCCATGTGTGCCAAATAATTACCATGTTCATACTTCTCAATTATTTCTTTTTCACTCATGTGGTAATCATCATCATCTGTCTTTCTTAATTATCTTGGTGATCACTGTTACCATACTGTACTTTTAACTGTACAACCCCTGCACAAAGTGTCTATGATGAGTAAAAGCAATCACAACTTTGCAAAGAGTATGCCGCCATAACTACAAAAAACAATTCCAAAGAAGCTCTCATAATACTGTATGCTGCTTTTATGAGTGCTGCGTGGAGAGTGGAAGAATGATTGTTTGGAGGGGAATTGATTTGCAAGCTAATCCCAAAAAAAAAGAAAATGGTGTTAAAATTACGGGAACGCTGCGTGGGTGATGTATTGCTAGCATTAAGAGCGCTCTGTTTTTCACTTACTAATCTTGCTAGTGCTTTACCTAAAAAAATGCCCAATATTTGGCTTATAGACTAATGCAATGCTCATAACCAAAGTCAGATTTGTATGCTCGTATCCAATTTGCTCATAAATGTATTCAAAGATACCCATAGCCTGAGGTACTATTGCACTTGAGTCGTGTACTATATCTTCTATTTATTGTGTATTTTAATGTTTGCCATTATTGTGTTTATAATTTATGATCTTTGATTTTCCTGTAATCAAGGTGCTTGTATTTTGGGGAAGAAAGTTGCTTTGTGTGACTGGGAACACAAAGCCGAAACTGAAATTAATTCTTTAATTGGCAAGTACTTTCCCCCAAGATAAATTTTTTTTGCCGCCTTTTAGCATAGATCAACTTTTTTCCTGATCAATCAGTAAACTTTACTGACAGCTTTTAAGTTTTATATCATGATAATTTCATTTTCAGGCATTGATTTTTCTTCTGTTCCATCGCGTATTGGACTGGTTTTAAAAAATAAAGAAAAAGAGTATCTTCAATTACTTCATAGTTTGGCTGATGCTCCTTTCTCCATCTTAGAGTTCAGCAAAGTTGTTGAAAAAATAAGGCACGGTGTTTCTCAGGTATGTTTTTAGAAATGTTATTGTCTTCTATATTGTACTTTAAAAAAAAAAAATGCCATTTTTATGTATCTTCCCTCATGATTAAGTAGTTGTTCCCTTACTAACAAACCTTCCGTTATTTATGCGGATATTTTTTCAATGGCAGCTGGAGGTAGCCATTAGACTTTAATTGCGAGGTTTCAACCTTGCCTAACTGTTTAGCGGGTATGGCGGGTGTGGCAGGGGGCTACCCTGCCGCCTCTATATATATACTCTTACAGCGGTGAGAGACGTCACTTTTTCTTTTGGCTCTGTAGAGATCGGACGTGTCCGCTCTTCTCCGGACTTTTTGAAGTTTGTTTTCTTTCTACAGGTGTGCGTGTTCTGCGATTGCCTTCACCATGCAAATGTGTCCAGGGAGAGAGGGTACAGTGTGCGGGTCCTTCATGTTGTCGTTAGAGATCGACCCACACACTCGGTGTCCTATGTGCCGAGGGAATCGTTGCGAGCAGGGTTCGCCCTACGCAGAGTGTAGG
Organism: Palaemon carinicauda; assembly: GCF_036898095.1. NCBI lineage: Eukaryota > Metazoa > Arthropoda > Malacostraca > Decapoda > Palaemonidae > Palaemon > Palaemon carinicauda. The sequence continues at coordinate 51,792,775 of NC_090745.1, read as the reverse complement.
GAGTGGTCTGCCTCCCAATGGGGGAGGTTTGGGCGGCATAGGAAGAAGAAGGCTAATAGTGATCGTTCTCCCACGGGGGTGAGTGGTGCACGTTTTTCTTCTAATCTCACCCCCAATTCTCTCTCAAAAGCTCCTTCCAGTGCATTCTCGAGGGGCGAGTGAGTAGGACCACATATCGCTTATCTCCCTTACAACCCAAGGGTACTGGGGGTGTTGTTGCTTCCCCTAGAGGAGCAACTTCTCCTCCAGCCACTGGCGAGCCTTTCTCCTTTTCAGATATGCTTCAGGTGTGGTCGTCCCTAGGGATTTCGGGATCCCCTTTTAAAAAGGAGCTTCAGGGCCGCCTTCAGCTTGGTGCCACGAAGGAAACCTTATCTGGAGCCGTCGACATCTCACGCTATGGAGCTATACGAGGTCCATGTGTCGCGTTTCCCTGGCCCTTCCACGTGTAGACAAGGTGATCGTTCCCATTAGCCTTGCTGACGACGAACCCTCTCTCCATCCTGGGACCTCGTCGTCCCTTTATCCTCAACCCTCTGTTTCTTTCCACAGGAACTCTTACGTTGCAGGTGAGGATCTTTTTTTCCCTGATCGTGGTTCGTGACGATCGGTAGAGCGTAATGATCACATGTCATCACAATCAGAGCGTTCTTCGCCTAGAATACGCTCATGCTCTAGAGCTTTGCGCTCACAAAACCGTAGTTCTCAACGCTCTCATCAGTGGTGTTCCTCTTCTCCAGGATGAGTCTCACGATCGCGAACAAGGTGTAGACCTCAGTCCAGATGCTCGCGGTTTAGATCGTCACTGTAGATCACGAGGACAGCACTCATGCTCGCATGGACGACGCTCACGATCATGAGGGCGTTCGTGCTTGCAAGGATATCATTCACGAGAGCAATGTTCTTGTTCGCAAGACGTAAGCTCACGTTGGCTAGATAGGCACTCGCAGTGTTCACGTTGTTCTCAAACATCACGATCATGAACCGCGCATTCACGATCAATGTGTAGACATTCCTCCTCTAGAGGTAGAGGTAGGCATATGTGCAGTCCATCAGCCCGTAGCCCCTCAACCAAACCTTCCAAAGGACCTCGAACCAAACCTGATGATGAGCTTGACCAATCCTCAGACAGGCGTCCAACTAAACCCTCATTGCATTTCACATCCTCGGGAGTTTTAGCTGACGTGTCCCGCTGTGATGCGTTCTCCTAGAGCAGTCCCTACTCAGAGGTCTTTTCTGCTGACTTCATCGGACGTAGGTGCTCCTCTGGGGCAACAGGAGTTCTCTTCCTCAGTGGTTCCTAGTGCTCCTGTTGCGACGCATATGTTGATGCGTGAAGTTCGCGATTTTGTGCGTGAATCTTGCAATTTCACGAGTAAATCGGCGAATTTTGTCGGAATCGTGAGCAAGTGCTGATCCAACATCTTCCTCTCACCTTTCTGCCTCTAACATCTCCAGCGAAAGACACCCTTCCCAGAAGGGTTCAAGGAGCCTCCTAATAAGCTCGCAAATGGACTAATGTCCGTACTTTCCTCTGCGTCCAAAGGAACGTGTTCCTTTGCCAAATAGGTTATCTCCTCCGTCCACTGGTAATCCATTTAGGGTTTCTCTCAAGAGACACTCTTTTATGGACCTCCATGGTGTGTCTAGGGATTCAGAGCTTCCTCCTTTGGCATCGTGCTCCATGTCCAATATCCCGAAGGCTCTGAGGTTTGCACCTCCACTGCCACAACCCCCAACTGTTCCAGTCAGGGCTACCCCTAAATCCCTCTGGAACCCTCCTCAAGCTCGTCAGTTGAAAGTCAAGACCCCAGAAGGAGATCGACAACAGACAAAGCTCAAGTAGGTAATTTTCACCTCTATCGCGTGCTTATATGGCGAACTTGCCTTTCACCCATGTGAAGGTAAAGAAAGTCATTACTAAGAAGCAGAAGAGGGGTATTAAAGGCGTAACTCCACCTCATGCGGAAGTCATCAACCCTAGGACGAGTAGGGACATAGGCTCGCCTAGGGAGATCGTGATCCAGCCCTTACACTCTCAAGGCATTGAGGTAGTGCCTTTGGATCATTATCCGGGGTTTCTGTTCCTCTTCCAGAGGAGGATCCTCCAGTTCCTACTGCCTAGGCTTCGCCTAAACCCTTGAAGGCCTCGCAGGTTCCCCCTTCTAAGACCATGGAGGAACGCCTCGTGCATAGGGAATCGAAGGACTCCAAGATGAAACCGAAGAATGCCACGGCAATGGAAGCTAGGGAGGCTGAGGCACAGACGCGGTCCCCAGTGGCGGGCCTGTCCACAGTTTCAGTGACGACCCTGACCTTCCCCTGGCTCTGGATGTGAGCCTGGAGGTGGATGACCCCTTAGACTCGAAGGATAAGAATCTTCCGAAGGCGACCAGTCCGAACTATTATACCGGACAGGGGAGAAGGAAATCGAAACATACTTTTTGGCAGGTCTGTGCCTGTATGAGGGCCATTAACAGGCTGTCCACTCCAGGTTCCACCATCTAGGAAGGGAAGGATATAGTTCTCTATGAAATATTTGAGGCCCATAAGCCTTCCAGGTTCAGTGCAGCTTTGCCCTGGTCCAAAGGTCCGACTACTGTCAAGAGGGAAAGCTATCTCCCAGATAGCTAGAACTTCTAGTTCCTTGAGGGTAGGTTCTTCTTCTCGGTCTCTGCCACTTCCTTTTTTGTTACAAAGGAAGTACTTCAAGATCGAAGAGGAATCACTTTCGACCGTAACCCTCGACCCTTTGGTAGAGTCACTAACGAAGGGAGTTCCCACACAAACCCTCTCTCTGAAGGCCTTACTGTCAGCAGTTGAGCTCCTAAACATAGAGAGAGGCATGAAGTTTGCCATGCAGGCTGCTTTGTGGCTGGATCTATGGTTGGGATCCTTAGGCTTCATGGTTCGCTCCCACGATCTGTCGAAGGAGTCGTCCAGGAAGACAGAGTTCTTTCTCTTGAGTTTCTGTCGCACCACGTTTTCAACCTGTGGGCAGACGCTATACTCAAGAGGAGGTATACTGTCATAGGTCGGTTCCATAAGCAGGTGCCGAAAGTCGAGGTCTCTCGGTTGAGGAACTCCACTCTCGAGGGTTCTTCTCTCTTTGTTCCAGAGGAGATGGAGAGGACTGCTGAGTGATGGAGTAAATCGTCCGATTCTCTCCTCCATTGGGCCACGACATCTCGGTCCTATGGTAGACCTTCCCAGTCTTCTTTTCCTCAGCAAGCGCCTTTCTCTAACCAGTCAACTTCTAGGTCCTCAGTACCTTCTAAGGTATCTAAGTGGCCCTTTTATTTCAAGGGACAAAATGGGTTCAAGTCCTTCAGAGATAAGGAGGTGGCCGAGGTAGCCTCTCCCAGTAGGAATGGCATTCCTCATCACCTACCACCTGTGGGAGGATGCCTACAGCGCTGCTGGCAGAGGTGGTAGCTTCACGGGGCATATCCCTGGATGATCGATGTAATTGCGCTAGGGTATCTCATCCAGTTCATTCAATCTCTCCCTCCTCTGACTCGGGATCTAGTGCATCTAGGCTTGTATGTGAAGGGATCCGCAAAGGAGCTGGCCCTCATGGCCTAAGTCCAGACTATGATGCAAAAGGTTTCTCTCCAAGAGGTAGTGGACTGGTCTCCAGGCTTTTAGTCAAATCTTTCTGGTGAAAAAACGACTGGAGGCTGGAGACCAGTCATCGATCTCTCCCCTCTGAACAAGTTTGTCCTAGAGACTTCATTCATAATGGAGACAGCAGACACGGTCATCCAAGCGGTACGTCCAAGGGACTTCATGTGCACACTGGATCTGAAGGACGCATACTTCCAGATCCCAATTCATCCGTCTTCAAGGAAGTATCTGAGATTCATTCACGAGGGAAAGACGTACCAGTTCAAGGTTTTATGCTTCAGTCTCGTGACAGCCCCTAAGGTTTTTACCAGAGTGTTTGCCCTAGTGTCATCTTGGGCTCACAGGAACGGCATCCGTCTTCTCAGATATCTGGATGACGGGCTGATCCTAGCAGACTCCAGGACGACCCTTCTTTTTCACCGACATATGCTT